>NC_081216.1:3064775-3232275 GCF_902713425.1 Acipenser ruthenus
AGGTGTGTCTTATTAAACTCAGGAATCAAACTGCTATGCAATGGGAGTCTTATTACCATCCCTGCAGTGCAGGGGTGTATCGATTCATCACGATCCTTTCTTTACATGATGTGTGTCTCGTAATAGAGGTTTGTATTAGAGCTGCTACTTGGGAATTGTGATAATTGCTGTTCTTCACAGAGTCTAAGAAAAGCAGTAACCCTCAACCATCATCAGTCAGGTTTTGGAATCCCAGATTCTCTTTAGGGGAGCCTGCCCTGAATTCATCCACTGGCTCTGTGTTTTCCAGATTGCTCTGATAATCAGACAGCCTCCTGTAATGGGAGTCTTATTACCATCTCGTCTGTTGAAGTATTTTATTTTCTTTCATTTCAGACTGATGTCTCTGAACAGAGAGGCAGTGGGCAGCCTGCGCTCTCACACCAACCTGTCCCACAACCCGTGGCACTGCGACTGTGAGCTGCAGCACGTGGTCCCCTCCCTGGAGCTGGAGCCAGCCTCTCTGGCGGGCATGGTGTGCGAGACGGCCGTGCCGGAAGAGCACGCAGGCATGCCCTTCCTGCTGCTGGCCCACGACGTGGACCTGTGCAAAGTGGCCCGCAGGACCACGGACGTGGCCATGCTGGTCACCATGTTCGGCTGGTTCGCCATGGTCATCGCCTACCTCGTCCACTACGTGTGGCAGAACCAGGACGACACGCGGCGCCACCTGGCGTATCTCAAGAGCCTGCCGGGGCTCCAGCACAAATCTGAGGAGTCCTCTGCCGTCAGCACTGTGGTGTGAGAGGAGGCGGGGTTGGGGGCTTTATAGGGGCAGAAACACAGGCCACACTCCCCAAACATAGAGTGTCCAATCATTTTTGTTCACCCTCACCGCAGCGATCCCCCACACAGCTGCTCAGGAGAACTGAAGGTTCAGCGGGTGTCCTCCAATCCCTCGACCGAGCCAGCTTCCTCTTCCACACCCAGGAACTCGAGAGCGGATGTCAGCGAACTACCGGCCTCTGGAAGACAAAGGCCAGCCCTGCAGGAGTCCGCTCTGAGCTCACTTGGGCGCCTGGCCAGCTTCTGCACTGCCCTGACTGCGTGACTCCCCCTGCACACCACGCGGCTGTGCTTTTACCAGGGCAGACACTCTTTACCTGGTGCAGAAAGGTCAATGTAAAAACTGTACTACATTCTTTTGAACACATGAAACGTTTTCTTTGAGCTGTTGGCGTAACTCTAACCCTAGGTTGGGCTGATTTAAATCTTAAGCTCAGTATTGGAATTCTCTCAGCTGGCCCGTCGCTAAAAAGCCTGGCCCGTCTTTCTGCAACCATTCTGGGAGCCCAGAGTGAAACTGGAAATGTTGGATCTGCAGCAGGGTCCAGCCATGTGCTTTGAGCCAAGAGTGCAGCCACCAGGAGTCAGTTTCCAAACCATGTGTTAATTCTGCACCTGCAAAAATTGCAGTTTCCCCTCCATGCTTTTCCCATGGTTGTACTGTGCATTTACCATAGTTTACCATACCTCTCTGTTGTTTTTCCAATGCTTTCACTGTGCTTACTACACTTCGCTGTGCTTTTACTATGGGGAACCTTTATAAGGATGTGGGCGGAGCTCTTAAATGAACGGACCAAAGTGCCTGCTTGATAGGTCTTGTTGTGGAATGGGCGGAGCTACACCACCATATATGACTGGCCCATATCTGGAATGGGTGGGGCCCCTGCCCTCTCCAATAGCTCAGAAAGCACTGGCTGTGATTGGTTTAACTCTTTCCGAAATGTTATCCTTTAATGCACAATGACTGGGTGGGATATTTTATTCATCGAGTTTTTTCTGCAGAAGAGACTATTATTATTAGTTATTATTATGTAACCTATTATATGTAGAAAAATGACCTAAGGCTGTGTTAAACATTCAAGTCTTTCCAGCACTGACTAACCAAAACCAGGATTGGAATTCTGGATTGTCTTTAGGGGAGCCTAACCTGAATCCATTCCATTGGCTCCGTGTTTTCAAGGTTGCTCTGCTAATCAGACAGTTGGGGGGGGGGGGGGGGGCGGCATGCTTGAAAAACCTTCAATTAATTGTCACAACAACAGGTGCACAGTACTGTGGAGAGGATTTCAATTGCCTTAAAAATAATAATTCTAATAATAAAAACACAAAACAAAATAAATATCCTGTTTCTTGTTGATGGCTGTTATGCTCCTAATAAAAAAACAGTTTTAAACCACTCGTGTGTGTGTGTGTGGTGGAGAATCATTGAATAGGTTGTATATGGCGCTCAAACAAATCTTTGAATGTGGCAACAGAAATTGCTTGAAAATGTATTCGGTAGCAACATTTAATCACGTAGATTCCTATAACAATTTGTAATCACCCCCCTCAAAATGGCACCCCAGAGCGCTGTACAGAGTTAAAAACAAAACAGCTCAATCTATAATACACTCCAGCTACAACCGATGAAAGCACATTCAAAAAAGTATGTTTCCAATTTAGACTTTAAAAGAATCCAGTGTTTCAACCTGCCTGACGTCAGCCGGAATAGAGTTCCACGAACGAGGAGCACAACGGCAAAAAGCTCCGGCTGCAGCTGATTCAAGACGACCTTTTGAAACAACTAGAACTTCTGCATTTTCTGAACTCAGTGAACAAATAGGAATATACAGAGTTGGTAGTTCTGGGAGACAGGATGGCCCTAATCCATGAAGGACATTATAACTTACTGCGTTCTGGACAAGCTGAAGCCTTCAGAGTTTAGTGGCAGGTATGCCAACACGCAAGGAATGCAATGCAAATGATGCTTGTCATGAAGCCAGACGGGGTGATTGGAGGAAAATGTATACCACTGCCTCAAACAATTCACAGCTGAAAATTCAATTCGAAGCAGCTGGGGTAGTGTTAAACGGGAGAGAGGGAGAGAGAGGAGGCAGTCTCCACTGGGCACTGCGGTGTGGGTTACACTAACAGGTTAATGCAAGGTGTGGGAGAGTATTGTGTAGCACGCTCAAATCAGGAAAGACTACAAGATATGAGAGGCCTGCTAGATCACATTGCAAATTAAAAACACAAGAAATGCAGCTGCGATATAAAGAATGCTGAGAAAGAGAAAGGGTGGCTCTTATACTCTCTGAAAAGCCTCCCTCTGATCTGGGATGGTGGAGCAGAGAAAGAGAAAGGGTGGCTCTTATACTCTCTGAACAGCCTCCCTCTGATCTGGGCTGGTGGAGCAGAGAAAGAGAAAGGGTGGCTCTTATACTCTCTGAACAGCCCCCCTCTGATCTGGGCTGGTGGAGCAGAGAAAGAGAAAGGGTGGCTCTTATACTCTCTGAACAGCCTCCCTCTGATCTGGGCTGGTGGAGCAGAGAAAGAGAAAGGGTGGCTCTTATACTCTCTGAACAGCCTCCCTCTGATCTGGGCTGGTGGAGCAGAGAAAGAGAAAGGGTGGCTCTTATATTCTCTGAACAGCCTCCCTCTGATCTGGGCTGGTGGAGCAGAGAAAGAGAAAGGGAGGCTCTTATACTCTCTGAACAGCCTCCCTCTGATCTGGGCTGGTGGAGCAGAGAAAGAGAAAGGGTGGCTCTTATACTCTCTGAACAGCCTCCCTCTGATCTGGGCTGGTGGAGCAGAGAAAGAGAAAGAGAAAGGGTGGCTCTTATACTCTCTGAACAGTTCCACCAGCACAGAGCAGAGGGAGGCTGTTCAGAGAGTTTAAGAGCCACACACAGACACAAATGCACAAAGATAGACACAAATAGAATCAGATATGCGTAAACACACTGATACACACACACACATACACACAGAGTTTGGTTTGGGTATTTAAAGCAGGCTAACCCTTATTGAATGGGAGCCCCCTTCTCACACAGCTCTCTGTCTCAGGTTTATCGATCTCCAGACCGCCTCCACACTACAAGGCTCCTCTCCAGGGCAACGTGACGCTCCATTCCGGAACACATCAAAGTAAGCTTGCTTCTATGGCAACCCAATCCCTTTTTTATGTTCAGATTATTTCATTATTTATTTTCTTTCTTTGTGTTTGCACTAATCCTTCCAAGCAAGCTAATTTCAGCGGGAGTATCGTTTATCAAGGATGAACTGCCAGTGCTCTCAGACAGGGGTGTCCAAATGTGTCTCTTCCACTCCTGGTCTTTGTTCCAACCCTGTTCTGAATTGTTTAATTAAACCTGCACCCAGACCCTGAAGTATACGCGTGTCAAACTCCAGTCCTTGAGGGCCGCATGTTCCATAAACTCTCAATTAACTTAATTGATCTATTTATTTGTTAAATTGGACATGTTTCATATTTTTCAAGGTCTGCACTCAATTCAAAGGCACACAACCTATTAAACATTTTGAGGCCTGGAGGGAAGCGTTAAATGTGTCCAATTAGGAGGGAAGCGTTAAATGTGTCCAATTAATCAAATAATTAGAGCAATTAAGTAGCTGAGAGTTTGGGTGGAACGAAAGCCGGAAGGCAGACACCGCTCTCAATTTTTCTCCCTTCATTATTATGAGCGCTCCTAACGTTCGCACTGCGGCTCTAAATTGTCGCGTCGAAGATCTTTTAATAGATTTAGACGCCGTCTTCTTTGATACCCGATCACTTCCTGTGATGTAGGTCCAGTTAACTGTGTACTGATCTGATGCTCAAAGAGTTAGGACTCCTGAAAGAGACACATTACGCCGAGCCATTTTGTCAGGCTTTGCATCTATAACTTTAAACACAAAATAATAACCTCTACCCCTCTGAAAAACAAATATACTGTTACTGAAAAGCTCTGCAGATGTTTTGGGTCGGATTGTATTTCCTAATACGATTGCTCAAAAAAGAAGAAGAGTTAGCCTGCCCCCTAGTGGAAGAATGCATCTTTTTTTTTTTTTTTTTTATTTTACAATCCAATTACATGATTTAGCTTCAGTCCAGACTCGGGACAGATTACAGATTGTACAATGCTATATTGCCACCTAGAGGCGATTTGAGGGCATTGCAGAAATACGGAGTTTAATTAACTCCTAATTTTTTTTTCTTCTCGTTATCAGGTAATTGTTTCCTAATTTTGCCATCATTTTTTTATGTGAGTCCTGCTACTAAACAATATAATCTTTCAGTATGTTAAAAACAACATCTGTAAGATTTATTTTTTTTTAAATTCGGCTTTCACAATTGAAAACAAAAAGTTAATTTCTGCTAATGTAGTTAGCTCCATTAAAGGTCAAAACTTCCATTTTATATATATATATATATATATATATATATATATATATATATATATATATATATATATATATATATATATGTGTGTGTGTGTGTGAGAGAGAGAGAGAGAGAGAGAGTAAAACATAGAGGGATAAAGGAAAATAAATTGATAAATATACTCAATCCCCCTGAAGGTTTATATAGAAAAGAACAGTAGCTCATTACAACATTAACTAAAGTAGTAAATTACGTTACAAACACATTAATAATTTTAAAACAGAAATAAGGGGAGTGCAGTTACCATGGCATTCAACTCTGCGATCTTCAGCTCTGGTCTGCGCCCGCGAACTGGCCTCGCGCCACTGGTGATGCCTGTCTCCCATGATGCCTCGCGGGCCGCCGATAGTTGCCAGTCATTCTGCGGAGCGACAAGAGAGGAGCCGGCAGCGCGAATGAAGAACAAATAAAATAATAATAACAACAACAACAATATTTATAATTATAATAAGAATTATAAACGTTATTTAACAGCCCACGCCCCAAGATGAAGGAAACCACGGCGAAGCGACGGGAGAAACAGCGGGAAGCGAAGCCGGAGAAGCAGCCGGAGAAGGGCCCCGAGCCGCAGGACGTGGAGATGCCGGAGGAAGACGCGTCGGCAGCGGGCAAGCCGCACAAAGAGCTCGATACACTCACCCTGGAAGGTAAACGCCGAGGAGAACCGAGGCTGAAGCAGAGTAGGGGAATACAAACAATCACAAAAACACCATACCTTCCGTACCCGTGGGCTGTGAAATTCAACTGATTTAACCGACAACACTGATAGGAAGCTGCAGTAAATACAGTCATACCGAATAAACAGAGCACCGCCTAATGCAGTCATGAGGGATTTATTAATTGCTTAATTAAATCAAAGAGATACTGAAGCAATACGTGTTATTATTGGTAGTAGTGATGATGTCAGTTTGACGTTGTTTATTTATGTTAGTGTCACTTTTGTTGTGATTTGTATTCATTTAAAAGTCTCTATCTATCTATCTATCTATCTATCTATCTATCTATCTATCTATCTATATATATATATATATATATATATATATATATATATGAGAGAGAGAGAGATAATGTGTGTGTGAGTGAGTGCATACATAAAAACTACATTTTAAATTTTACATGCAGTTCGTATTGGCCAGGACATGGCACGTTTAATTTCACTGTCACGTTGTAAATAAGCAAGTCAAAATGTCACGTGTTGCTCTAAGACTGATGTGTGAGATGTAATATTAGACTGCAATTCGTGGCATGTCATTTATGGAACTGCTTTTAAAAAGACCAACGTGCAGTTCGCAGTATAAATGTGTTGTGAATGATGTGTTAAAACATAGTTATTAATACCAAGCTGAAGCAATACCCGTGTGATCACATAGGAAACCGCATCATTGTTACAAAACACGAGGTGAAGCTTTGCACTAGTAATGTGACAGTAAGAGGTTTTAAAACTCATTCGTTGTAAATACTATTGACTGACTTAAAGCTGTCTCAAACTACCATGCTGTACCATACCATAGCAATTTCATTTATATAGTGTCCTTCGTGTGCAAGCATTACAAAAAAATAGAACAAACTAACAAAAAAAGAGATCCAGACTGATCGCTAGTGAAAAGGCCAAATCAAAATAATGTTTTAAACTTCGATTTTAAATTCTACTTGCAGTTTAACATTTTAACTGCCTAGTCTGTGCAGCAGAGCTGGGGTGTCATGCAGAGGCACCAGAAGCAACCAGGTACTTGGAGGGTACAAGGGACGCTGGAACCTGGGCAAGTCCTGGTTTTCACTCTTTAAAATCGGTCCCCGGTTTCCAATTCCTTCTCCCTGCAGATATCAAGGAGCATGTGAAGCAGATCGAGAAGGCCGTGTCTGGGAAGGAGCCTCGCTTCGTGCTGCGGGCCCTGAGAGCGCTGCCCTCCACCAGCCGTCGTCTCAACCCTAACGTGCTGCACAAGGCCGTCTCCGGCTTCTTCACCTCCAACGCAGCGGGCAGGGAGTTCCTGCTGAGCTTCCTCGAGGAGGTACGCAAACACATGTACACACGTGCAAGCACACACTGGCACGTGTACATGCCGACACGCGAGCACAGACCCGTGTACAAGCAAGCACACATACACACAATGCCACATGCACTAGCACAGGCTGCGAGACTCCTGTTGCATAGCAGTTTCACCCATTCCATGTTTTACTATGAGCATGATGAGCCACAGTGTACAGGTAACAAGCTCAGGTGTGTCGTAGTAAATTCGTATTCAAACCAGGAATGGATCAAACTGCTATGCAGTGGGAGTCTTATTTCCATCCCTGAAGCACAGGCACACAATCAATTGAGTCTCGATTTGACTTGCTTACTGTTCTGACTATTATTATTATTATTATTATTATTATTATTATTTATTTCTTAGCAGATGCCCTTATCCAGGGCGACTTACAATTGTTACAAGGTATCACATTTTTTTTTACATACAATTACATTATTTTTTACTCATTATTTTTATTATTTTTACATACAATCACCCATTTGTACAGTTGGGTTTTTACTGGAGCAATCTAGGTAAAGTACCTTGCTCAAGGGTACAGCAGCAGTGTCCCTCACCTGGGATTGAACCCACGACCCTCCGGTCAAGAGTCCAGAGCCCTAACCACTACTCCACACTGCTGCCCCACTAAATGAATGGTAATCGTACTGTCTTCTATGGCATAGTTTGTGGACGTAATATAAAGCTATAAAGGGATCAGCCCCACAGCTATTGAGATTCATCTCTCTTCCTGTAAACAACAGTCTATAAAGAGATTCTGGGAGTGGGGGCTCATGTTTCAAGCCACGTCTATGTTGCCAGAGAAACTTGACGAGTGTTACGTTAACTTCTCAAACATTTTGGCTAGTGCCTTGTCCAGTGGCTTGTTCGTTCTAGTTTGGCCAGAAGATGTCTTAAGGAAGCCCTTGTGTTCTGGTTCTGTTTCCTGCAGCCGATGGACACGGAGGGAGAGGTGCCGTTCCGCCCCAGGACCGGCAAGGCCGCCGCGGCTCCCCTCCTGCCGGAGGTGGAGGCTTACCTGCAGCTCCTCCTGGTGGTGTACCTGACAAACAACAAGCGCTACGCGGAGGTAAGGAGGCCCCGAACTCGCAGCTTCCCCTTCACAGCCTGCCCCTCTCCTCCATGCTGATTTCTACCAGAGGTGTCCAAACCCACCCTCAGAAGTGGCCCTTCAGAGCTTTTGAATGCAGTCCCCTGACAGCCTGCTCACAGTGACTGGCATGTTGTGCTGTGCTGATAGACTGATAGGCTGTAATTCTCAATGCTTCTGAAAGGAGAAAAAAAAAAAAAAACACCATATCAGTTCTAAAATAAATAAGAAAAATGTAAGACATGTCTCTGTCTCCCCCCTGTCTCTCTCTCACTCTCTCCCCCCTGTCTCTCTCTCACTCTCTCCCCCGTCTCTCTCTCACTCTCTCACCCCAGGCACAGAAGGTCTCAGACGAGCTTCTTCAGAAGATCAGCTGTCAGAACCGCCGGGCCCTGGACCTGGTAGCGGCCAAGTGCTACTACTACCACTCGCGTGTCTACGAGTTCCTGAGCAAGCTGGACATCGTGCGCAGGTCAGTGCCCTTCAGCCGCCTCTCTATCCTATCCCTCCCCTCTATCTCTGTTTCCTCCACTCTAAGATAAGGGCTGCCTCTCTCCCTCTACTCTTTCTGAAATTGCAAGTTCGAATGATCTTTGCCAGCTTGACAAGTCTTACCAGTGTTGCCAAAGTTAGTGCAGCAAATGTACAGGAATGTATTCGATATACAAAATATTAAAAAACATTCTGTCCCTTACCCCCCCCCTCTTACTCTACCCCCTCTTCACCCCAGTTTCCTTCATGCCCGATTGAGGACAGCCACTCTGCGCCACGACGCGGACGGCCAGGCCACGCTGCTGAACCTGTTGCTGCGGAATTACCTGCAGTACAGCCTGTATGACCAAGCCGAGAAGCTGGTCTCCAAGTCAGTGTTCCCAGAGCTGGCCAACAACAACGAGTGGGCTCGCTATCTCTACTACACCGGTCAGTGAGAGAGTCTGTCTGTGTGTGTGTGTGTGTGCGCTACACCGGTCAGTGTGTGTGTCTTGAAAATATCTGCGTTTCCCTCGTTTTTATTTTGTATGTTTTATGTTCTCATCACATAGTAGATTCACCATCCTTCCGTGGCAGATATTACTATACTTGCTAAAGCGGTTTTCTCCCACTGCTAATTATATATATAACAAAAAAAAAAATAGCCACCTACACCACAAACACACACACGTTATGTAAACAGTTGTAGGAACACGTAACACAATAAAATAAAAAGGTCCTTATGTGCCTTTTAATTGTTGTAGGTAGTATTTCAGTTATTTAATCACCCACAGGCTGTAACCCCCAACTCCACAAACCAGCCAGCATTTCTTGTAAATAGCAACACATGTAACGAACAATAAAATAAACATTGTGTTTGTGTCATCGGTTGAGGTGGAGCTTTGTGGTCGGCAAGGTGGCACGGCTGAGAATTTGTTTCCTCTGTCATCCCGTCTGGTGTTGTCAGTTTCTCACACACAGTACAGTAACGAGGTGCAAACAGGTGATAGGTCCGTCTGTGTGAGCTTTTAATAGGGACTAGCAAGTTTACGTCAGGACTAGCAAGTTTCAAAGAGTCCTAGTCCTTTTGGACTAGTACAACAGTTTTGTTAGTTTCTAACCCAGTCAGGGGGTGGGTGGGTTTGTGTGTGTGTGTCTGTGTCTCTGTCTGTCTGTCTGTCTGTCTCTACTACACGAGTCTCTGTCTTGGAGTGTCTGTATCTCTGTCAATTACCTGTGCTACACATGTCTGTCTTGTCTGTGTGTTTGAAGTCTTTGAACTTCACTGTATCCCTAGTAAATCTGACCCCAGAGGCTAGTTGTCTTACCTGACTCCTCTCTCCCTCCCAGGTCGTATCAAGGCGATCCAGCTGGAGTACTCGGAGGCGCGGAGGACCCTCACTAACGCCCTGAGGAAAGCCCCCCAGCACACCGCCGTAGGGTTCAAACAGACTGTGAGTCGCACCACTTTACCAGTATCACTGTACACTGCCCCAGTGCCACTTTACCAGTAACACTGCCCCAGTGCCACTATACCAGTAACCGTGTACTCACCAGTGCCACTATACCAGTAACACTGTACACTGCACCAGTGCCCCTGTGCAATAGCATAGTGGGAACCAGTTTGAGCCAGTCCAGGTTTTTCATTCGATCTGTGACCTTATTATTATTATTATTATTATTATTATTATTAATTATTATTAATTATTAGTATTAGTATTGGTATTATAAGAATAATAATTATTATACTCCCATTGCAAAGCAGTTTGAGCCATTCCAGGCTTGCCATTAATTGTGAGCTGACTTATTAAGCTCATCGAATGAATGTAAAAACTGGATTGCTTTGCAATGGGAGAGTTATAAAGGAGGTGTGCACTACTGGTTGTGACATCTTTATAACCTCCTCCCCTCTCTCTTCCCCCTCCCCCTCTCTATTCCCCCTCTCCCTCCCCCTCCCCCTCTCTCTTCCCCCTCTCCCTGCAGGTTCACAAGCTCCTGATTGTGGTGGAGTTGCTTTTGGGGGAGATTCCTGACAGGCTGCAGTTCAGACAGCCGTCTCTCAAGAGATCTCTCATGCCATACTTCCTGCTCACCCAGGGTAACTAGGACTGCTGTCTCCCACAATACACACCTGTGTGTGTGTGTGTGCTTTTTCCATTCAGATGAAGGACTTGCAGTCTGAAACATGTTATATATGCATTATAAAATATATATATATATATATATATATATATATATATATATATATATATATATATATATATATATATATATATATATATATATATATATATGTATGTAAATTGTGTGTGTGTTTTTGTATATAAGCACTCGCACATACTCACAGACGCTTGTCTTAAATATATATTCTGTTTCTTTTCTATGCAGCTGTGCGGATGGGAAACCTGGCCAAGTTCAACCAGGCCCTGGAGGAGTTTGGGGAGAAGTTCCAGACAGACGGGACCTACACTCTGATCATCCGCCTGAGACACAACGTCATCAAGACAGGTAAACACACACTCACACACCTGAGAGAACAGGGACCCCCCCACACACACACACACCTGAAAGAACAGGGACCCCACACACCCACACACACCTGAGAGAACAGGGACCCCACACACACACAAACCTGAAAGAACAGGGACCCCCCACACACACACACACACCCACACACACCTGAGAGAACAGGGACCCCACACACACACAAACCTGAAAGAACAGGGACCCCACACACACACACCTGAGAGAAAAGGGACCCCCCCCACACACACACACACACACACACACACACACACCTGAGAGAACAGGGACCCCACACACACACAAACCTGAAAGAACAGGGACCCCACACACACACACCTGAGAGAAAAGGGACCCCCCCCACACACACACACACACACACACACACACACACACACACACCTGAGAGAACAGGCAGGGACACACACACCTGTAAGACAGTGTTCTCATTTGTTCCTCCTTGTGGTGTTTTTTTTTGTTCCCAGGAGTCAGGATGATCAGCCTGTCTTATTCTCGGATCTCTCTCGCTGATATCGCACAGAAGCTGCAGCTGGACAGTCCGGAGGACGCAGAGTTCATCGTGGCCAAGGTGCGGGGAGCGCTTACCTGGGACCCTCAATGGGTCTTACCAGAGGATCACTGTATAACAAGAGTCTGTTTTAAAGGAATACTCCAGCACTGAGATCAATGACTTTCCCACCTAGGCAATCCGAGACGGCGTGATCGAGGCCAGCATCAACCACGAGAAGGGCTACGTGCAATCCAAAGAGACCATCGATATCTACGGGACGAGGGAGCCGCAGCTCGCCTTCCACCAGAGGATCTCATTCTGCCTGGACATCCACAACATGTCTGTCAAGGTAACCCGCCTGCCAAAAAGTGTGGGCTGTAATGCCGTTTCTGCACAGCAGATGGTGCCAGTACACTAGTTCAATTCTCATTGCAAACTCTTGACTTGTGCTTCTTCTGTTGCAGGCTATGCGGTTCCCACCCAAATCATACAACAAAGACCTGGAGTCTGCAGAGGTGAGAGAGAGAGTGCAAGTTACATTAAAACTCATTCATCATTTAAACCTCTTGTGTGTACCCCCCACCCCACCAAAAAAACAACTCCACACTTAATTGTATACATTTTTGTACACTGCAGTTATACCTCCTTTCAAACCAGTATATATTCAGTCAACCTCGATAAACTCAGCTGGAGGATACCTCGGTACCTTCACTTAATTCGACAGTCTTGGTCCCAGATTTTCTCCATATATAATATAAGCATCCTGCCTCTTAATTTTTTAATTCAATGCCACGCTTTACTTGTAACGCGACACTTATTACTGATACCGAAGGGATAAAAACTATTAAAAACACTAGTGGATAACTCGACACTGTTGTTCACTTGACTGACCTCTGACTGGAAGTGGATCGTTCATTCATTCGCTACCAAGTGCAGCTGGTTACAGTGTCGGTTCACAATGGGGGAGAAGCGGGCTTCTCGTTCACTTGGTTTTAAAGCTCAGGTTATTCGGGATAACAAGCTTGTCAGCGCAACTTTCAAAGCGTGGGTTTTTGCATGCAAAACAAGCGACAATGTTTGATTTCTGTGTGAAACTGTAAGTTGTTTGTTATTGTTTTTGTTCACCGAGTTAATTCTGTATAATGTACATTTTATTAACTTTTGCTATTTAAGCCATCAAATTACAGTACAGGCCAATAATTAAAAGTATAGTCAACAGTGTGTGGGTGGATGCTGTAGTTATTAATTCTTATTTCAATGGAACTATACGAGTTGTACCAAGTTTGTACAGTCCTGTAACTGCAGTTCTTTCAACCGTTTTCATGGAAGTCCAACACTAAATGTTGTTAACGGAGGTTGACTCTCTCTGTGTGTGTGTGTGTGTGTGTGTGTAATATACTGTACTATAAGAGCACTTGTTTTGAATGTTGAATGTGTATCCCTGTCTCTCCCATGTCAGGAGCGACGGGAGCGAGAGCAGCAGGACCTGGAGTTTGCGAAGGAGATGGCGGAGGATGACGACGATAGCTTCCCATGATCCTCCAGGAACGCCCCCCTGCACAGACACCCTTTTCACTCTCTCTCTCTCTCTCTCTCTCTCTCTCTCTCGATCCCTTCTCATTTTGGTTTGTTTGTTTATCTTGTAAAGGGGTTGCAAATCAGACTTGTGTTAATGTCTGTAAACTATAAATGACTTACATGACGTTGAATCTGTGGTGTTGCCCTTTTGTTGAGCAGGGATAAAGCATTGCTACACGGTTGCTTAAATTCATTAATAAAATTGATCTTTTCTAAGTGTAGGCTGCTGATTAAAAAGGGAGCTTCTTTCTCGTATGTATTCTCTTCATTCGTTTTCTATATATAAGCAAACACACAGATATGCATGCGCGCACACACACAGATAGTGCCCCCTTGATATTATTTTATTCTTTCATAATTCACTAATCCGGTTAATTCACTGTCTGGTCTGACTGGTCTTGTTGACACAGTAAATTGTCCTGCATTTTACTGGTTAAGGGACCTTCTCTAATTCACTGCTTTGAATACTTAGTGTTTTTTAGATATGCAAGTCAGACAGTGAGATAAAGACGGACAACCCATACAGACAGACAGACAGACTACCAATAAGGCAATATGCACAGGTAGAAGTAACCAGATTTGAGCACTCACCCCTCTGGCATGCTGAGGTACTAAAGGTTAGCCTTGCGGTTTGTTATTGAAGCCAGACCTCTTCGTGCAGGACTGGGGAGGGAGCGGACTGTGCTGGGAGAGACTCTCACCGCTACCCCCCTCCCTGTGGCACGGCTCCAGTATTGATAATTCATCATTGGTATTGTGTGAACTGGGAGGCGTTGCCCAATTGTATCGTTAAACTATTAAATAATGTTCTATACACAGTCCGGCTTTGTTGTGTGTTTTTTTTTTTTTTTTTTTTTTTTTAATGTTTTTAGACATTTGTATTTATTTCTTTGTTATACAGTTTAGAGTTTAGGTTGGTTCATTCTGCAATAGGGAAAGCATGACTATAAGTTAAAGGAAAAAATGATTTTGATATTAGTATGAGGGGGGGGGGGGTATTCCTAGGAAATCATTGCTTTCGCTTTTGTTTGTATTAAAAATGTTTTTGGTGTGGGGAAAAAAAAACTAAAAACCCCAACCCTTATTGCTGTGACTCATCTTGTTTGCAAGGGTGTCCTGTGTGGGATCACAAGAGGTAGCACAGCCTAATGTGTGATCACATGCTGCATTACACACAGCGAGTCAGCACCCAGCCACAAAACCACCGCGTGAACATCATTTTTATCTTTTATTTAACACCATGTAATCAAAGAAACTACAAAAGACTACTGGAAGCCATACTAGTAGTACAGTATTTAATGTTAGATTTAGAAATGCGTCCGTTTTTCATGAAGTATATTAAGCAGTATGTCTTTCAATATGTTAACGTGATATTATTCAGAAGGTTTCATTCGACTTTATGAAGCGATATTAGTTCATTCTATAGGGTGATGCAAAACGTTTGTACCTGAGCTGCCCTGAAAACACCCCGTCTCTCAAAGCTCTTTGCATGTCGGTTAACACAGAAAGAAATGACAAAGCAACAATGAATAATTCTAACAATAATACAGTGTAAATAAAACAATTAAAGAAAACACGAAATGAATAAGAATGCTAAAACACAAAATTAGAAAAACAAGCAAACTACCTTGTCAGTGGCTGAAGGGTTTGAACAAAATTTACAAACTACCCATTTCCCTTTCTCCAACTTCAATTAAATACTATATTAATTATACAACCCTTCTTCATCGCTGGTGATGTGAAATTATTATTATTATTATTATTATTATTATGCAGCCAGATTAGCAGATTTTCTACATGTTCTAGTTATAATTCGACGGCCGACGCTGTAAACTGTAAAATAAAATAAAAATGCATAAATATATAGAAAATGAAGTATTCTATTGCAACGAATCTGTTAATAAGGTACCTCCAACCCTGGTCCTGCAGAGCCCCCTATCCTGCAGGTTTTATAGGTGTCTTCACATCATCAATGGCTAAAGATCTGGAACACCTGTTAATTGGCTAATTAAGCTAATAATTGGTGCAATTAAGTAACGTAAAACTCGGTTGAAACGAAAACCAGCAGCCCCAGTCGCTTTCCAGGACCAGGTTTGGAGACCCGTGATACAGTGCATGTCCTTAGGAAGCAGCATACTGAATGTGGTGTGCAGTACACGGATTTGACCAGCAGAGGGCTCTGTTGTGTAGTTGGTGCTCGGGTTAGCAAAGTGGTTGCACGCATGTGTTCGGCTTTTACAATTACTGATAAAATAACCCAACAGCTGGAGGTTGTCAGCGTTAAAGGGAATGCTGTCTTTTGCGTATTAAATACAAGTTGTGTTCTTTCATTTTAATCGGGAACAATTACTTCACAGTATATTGCATAAAACGGGTATGAAGTGTAAAACAATTAGTCATCGCAAACGTTGTCGTCCATCTAAACAGTGTGGGAGTGGAGTTTTTAAATTATGGTCTGCCGCAAGCATGCTCATATGTGATTTTGTTATATATTTTTATTGTACTTGTGTGTTCTTGGCATTCAAAATAAATACGTAAACGTGTATCTTAATCTTAGGATGAAGCACGCCAGCAAAATGAACATTTCACAAGGATTCCAGTGTTTGCCCCTTTTTTTCTTTCCTACATCTGTTTTGTATCTATTATTTTACCATTTAAACTCGATTTCAAGAAAATCAGTCAGCTAAGACTATGTTGAAACGTTTAATAATTGGTCAAAGTTTTTTATTTTCTATTATTCTATCGCAAAACATGTATTAATTAACAAATAAGTAAATCAATACAGTATGTTGGAATATCGATGCTGGTGTAGGGACAGAATATGATACCTCGTCAGAATGTGGTATCAAAACTTGATCCGGGTAACGCCGGAAAACGGTAGCTGTCAATCTGCCTGAGATTTACTACTGAAATCACGACAAAATGTAGTTCACCCCCCCCCCCCCCCCCCCCCCCCCCAAATAAAAATCATGTAGTGGTTAGGGCTCTGGAGTCTTGACCGGAGGGTCGTGGGTTCAATCCCAGGTGGGGGACACTGCTGTTGTACCCTTGAGCAAGGTACTTTACCTAGATTGTACCAGTAAAAACCCAACTGTATAAATGGGTAATTGTATGTAAAAATAATGTGATATCTTGTAACAATTGTAAGTCGCCCTGGATAAGGGTGTCTGCTAAGAAATAAATAGTAATGTATGTTTACCATTTTTGTTACTAATCAGTTAAAGAGACATACATTTGCTGAATTGTGAAAAAAAAAATGATATTAAAAATAACTTTAAGGACAAACTCAGTACATCGTAAACCTTCATTCCTTGTTTTCTGAGCTAAAATCATTTGTGCATGCCCGGGCACGGCGGAACGCGTACCGCAAAATAACCCCACGGCGCTAGTGATTGGAGTCGCCTCACGGGTTAGGACTGCGTATTTAAAGATAAGCAAATCAAAACTAATCAAACCAAAAAAGTACAATTCTAAAATAACTGAGCTAAGAATCACCAATCTGAGTAGGACGACTGGCATTTGAGAATAACGCAGAGTCCTCTTTCAGGATGTTCGGGTGACTGTGCTGACGTCAGCTTTCATGTTCACTCTTGCTGTCCCTACAGAGAGGGAAACGAGGGGAGCCGGGCTCGGTCAAAAACTGGATGCCGGGTCGAATTTCCGTCCTGGTGCAACTGATGAAATTGTACAACGTAACAGTGAAACGGTGTCATTCAATCAAAAACCACATTTATATTCCAGTATTTCCAAACACAGTATGACGCTCACACTGCCTCCGATATACCTTTATTATTATTATTATTATTGACTTACAATTGTTACAAGATATCACATTATTTTTTACATACAATTACCCATTTATACAGTTGGGTTTTTACTGGAGCAATCTAGGTAAAGTACCTTGCTCATATATACCTTATTAATTAATGATGTCATTGGAAGCTATAACACACACACACATATACAGGGACTCCCAATGCGTTGCAGTTTGATTCATTTTTACGAGGAGTTTAATCAGACACACCTGAGCTGGTTAGACATACACACACTGTAGTTAATCAAGCTCCTAGTAAAACCTGGAATAGGGGAAACTGCTATGCAATAGGAGTCTTATTTCCATCCCTGTATATGTGGGCGTGGGTGTGGGCGTGGTGTGGGGGTGTGAGTGTGGGGGTGGGGGTGTGTGGGTGTGTGGGTGGTTGTGCGTAAGAGAAAGGGTAATGCAGGTACGCAACAATGTGAATAATTGAGAAAAGAAATCAATTATATCGGGACTTCTAGGATACACGTTCTTCAGATCCGAAACGTCCTGCTCTCACGGATTTCTTTACTAATCAATTATTCTCATTTTTGTGCACCTGTCTTTTTGATTTTGCTCCTTTTGGTAGACAGCACTTTTCCTTTTTCAATTTTTAAATATATTAACACACACATGTTACATTTTTAAATATATTAACACACACACGTTAAATTTTTAAATATATTAACACACACACGTTCAAATGTTAACACACACACACACACACACACACACACACACACACACACACACACACACACACACACACTTCGTGCAATTAATAAACCAAAATTGGCTTCTATGACTAAATGCAGTCTGCAGTCAAATTTCCTTTAAAATAATAATAAAAAAGATTAAAATGTGACATTTTTAATTCTTATAATTTGTTTTTTGCTTATACCCTAGAAGTATACATAGTCCTATACATAATGTTATAATATTATCACAATATTGTTTACATAACTTGTTTCTCGTTCTGGTGATTATAAGCGCATCGCTATAACGTAAGGTGCGCGGATATGAACACGGATCAATACGTAAGCCGGCAATGCAAAAAGGGGGCCCATTCGTCCACGTGACTGGACTAAAACGTTTCTTTAATTTTAAAGAATTCATTCATTAAAATGTTCAGTGTCCGTCCCTGTTATGAATGCTGTCTAGTTTTGTAAAATTAACATGCGTTTTTTTTTAACCTCTTATTTTTTATTTATTTATTTTTTTAATTAAAAAAAAGAGTTAATTAAAAGACCGGCGTAAAGGCTTTGCGAATATGTGGGATTTTTATCCCGGCTTCAGAACGTGATCGATGCTCTGCGTGCCCCCTGGTCTCCACGCCACACTGCAGGGATAATCCCATGATCTCATGTCAGCACGGGTTAACGAGGGTGGGAGAGACCGCGTCTGTGTGGGGTTGTGTCAGACAGGGGGAGGGGGACGGTTGCTTAAACCAGCCAACCCACTTCATTCACGGGTTTTTGGTCTGGACTTATTAAAGGTGCACATGCCACTAACCTCTAGTAAACTCGCTGCAGTGTAATAAATCATATTAGAAAACAAACCAGGGTAAACTAACCCTTAGAAAAGTGTCCCACAGTAAAAGCACAGCACAGTGAAAGCATGGTAAAGCATAGGGAAGCATTGTAAAGCACAGAGAGGTCTGGTAAAGCATAGGGAAGCATTGTAAAGCACAGAGAGGTCTGGTAAAGCATAGGCAAGCATTGTAAAGCACAGAGAGGTGTGGTAAAGCATAGGGAAGCATTGTAAAGCACAGAGAGGTCTGGTAAAGCATAGGCAAGCATTGTAAAGCACAGAGAGGTGTGGTAAAGCATAGGGAAGCATTGTAAAGCACAGAGAGGTCTGGTAAAGCATAGGCAAGCATTGTAAAGCACAGAGAGGTCTGGTAAAGCATAGGCAAGCATTGTAAAGCACAGAGAGGTCTGGTCAAGCATAGGGAAGCATTGTAAAGCACAGAGAGGTGTGGTCAAGCATAGGGAAGCATTGTAAAGCACAGAGAGGTCTGGTAAAGCATAGGGAAGCATTGTAAAGCACAGAGAGGTGTGGTCAAGCATAGGGAAGCATTGTAAAGCACAGAGAGGTGTGGTAAAGCATATTAATATGCATGGCAAACCAGGGTAAAGTATAGAATAGAGCCATGGGAAAGGCATTGGAGGGGGGGGGGGGGACTGCAAAATGACCAGCTATGCAGAGTTGCAGCAGGAATGCTCAACAGCAGCTGCAGTGAGCTCACACGCAGTACATGGAGCGTGGTACAGTAATCAGATTACATTTTTCAGTAACTTGTAACTGTAATCAGATTACATTTTTCAGTAACTTGTAACTGTAATCAGATTACATTTTTCAGTAACTTGTAATGGTTCCTTTTTCAGACCGTTAACGAAATGGGTTAACGGATTACATTTTATAACGAAAAAATAACACGGTTAGAAAATAAAAAAATACTGCACTGCTGCATAAAACCAGAAAGATCTTCGACAGCGTAATTCAAACCTCACATGAACGCACTTTTAATACGGATATCATCTCGCTAGACAGTGCGTCAGGAACGAGGGGGGCCCTGAGCAAGTCGCTTCACCTCCTTGTGCTCCGTCCTGCGGATGAGACGTAAAACAAACAAGCTCCTATTGGAAGCGACTCTGCAGCAGCAGTTGTTGATGAAGCAGAGTTCACCCCCCTAGTCCCTCTAAGCCAGAGTTATTAGATGGTAAATGACTACTAACACACAAATGCACTTTTCATATCATCTCGCTAGAAAACAAATCGCTGTAAATCTAAACTGTGCCTGTGACTATTTGTAACTCTAAATAGTTATGTGTTTTTAAAAGTTACTGTAACTAGTTAGAATTGTCTTTAAGTAACTTGGAACTGTAACGGCTTTCTCTAGAATAGTATTTCCTTAGCACAGGCTGACCTGCTTATTCTATTAATCATGAAACAACAGAATTTCCCAATGACAGTATGACATCATCGCGCATCAGGCAATATAAGTGTGTTCTCCAGGACCGAGTCAGAACGGAACAGCTCTACTGACAGCACTATTGTACTGGAACAGAGCTCTGAAGCACAATGCAGCCCATCAGGAACTCCCTGCACTGTAAGTTTTCTTTCAAACTAAAGCTCGCTGCTCTTTCATTCTCCTCTGTGTGACAGCATGCTGGACTGTGCGCAGTGCTGACAGCCAGCATGGCTTCCTGCCTGAATCATGCTTGTGTGTCTGTGTGTCTGTGTGTCTGTGCTTCTCAGTGTCTGTGTCAGTGTGTGTGTGTGTGTGCTCCGGTGTCAGTGTGTGTGTGGCTGTGTCAGTGTCTGTATCAGTGTGTGTGTGCCTGTGTCAGTGTATGTGTCAGTGTCTGTGTTAGTGTCTGTGTGTGTGCATCTGTGTTAGTGTATGTGTCAGTGTGTGTCTGTGTCAGTGTGTGTGCGCCTGTGTCAGTGTCTGTGTCTGTGTTAGTGTATGTGTCAGTGTGTGTGTGCCTGTGTTAGTGTCTGTCAATGTATGTGCGCCTGTGTCAGTACCTGTGTCAGTGTCTGTGTCAGTGTGTGTGCGTCTGTGTCAGTGTCTGTGTCAGTGTGTGTGCATCTGTCTTAGTGTCTGTGTCAGTGTCTTGTGTTGATAGTGTTATACTGCAGTACAGTCACCTCTCCAGCTCTGAACTGACTGATTGCATCTCTGCTGATCAGACTGTAACTGATAGACACAACCACAGAGAGAAAGACCGAAGACAGACAAGATAGATGAATAGAAAGGTTAAATAGTTATATATAGTTAGGAGATAGATAGATAGATAGATAGATAGATAGATAGATAGATAGATAGATAGATAGATAGATAGATAGATAGATAGATAGATAGATAGATAGATAGATAGAGACTTGGTTAAATGGTTTGATGGACAGATGGGTAGATAGGTAAAAAGATGCAACGAGATAAGAGACACAGACAGCTAGATTCAGTTTCAAATCCTGCTGGGCTATATTTGGCTGGACATGTTCTGTATGTTTTTTCAGACTTGGTCCAGCAGTAAGTGATAGCTCTGTGTCTTAAAATAACTGTGAGTAAACCAGCTGCTTGAAGTGTCTCTCAGTCTCTCTGCCTACCTGTCCTGGGTGCCTGTATTCATATAATGCTCCCCCCTCTCTCCAGTGCTGTCTATCCTCGCTGGGATCTTGGCTATGGTCGTAGTTCTGACCCGTGCCGCGCGCCTACCGGAGTTTTCTGGAGAAGTTGGATTTTCCTTGGAGGACCCGGACTTCCAGAAGTTCGTCTCCAACAGCTTTGAACTGACGACCAAAATCCAGAGTGAACTCCAGGCCGTGCTGAAAGCACATGTGAGTGACAGTCTGGGGGGGATCTGTTTACTAGCATGACTTTCCTACAGTCAAAGACAGCACAGTGAAAGCTTGGGGGGTATGGTGAAGTGCTAACTGCTTTGAATTTTTTGCTTAAAAGAAAGCATGTCAAATATTGATGATTTTTAAACAGAGGGGAAGCTGAAACATTGTATTTTTTAATTTAGTTGTACATAGTTGTATATAGTTTAGTTATTGTAATGTTGAAGAAATCAGTTCAAAGTTAGATTGTTTTAAATACATTTTCCCCTTCTGTTTACTCTTCCCTGCACCTTGTTGACTTTCCAGTTTGTGTATGTTCCCTGCAATGCAGACAGACAGCAATGCACAGCTTACGGTTATCACAGTACTGAATGTCTGGGAGTTTAAAAAATGGTTTGTCTGTTAACTGACGAAGGACAAATGTCCCAACAAAACGGTAATTAGTTTTTGGCAGGATGGACTTGCAGTGGTTTTCCAGTATTGCAGTGGTTTCCAGTTCTCAGAGTGGGTGGGGGTCCATAACCAAGGAGGAGTCCAGTAAAGCAGACTGTTCACATGACACTGCACTGCGCTGACGCGTTACCTAGCCATGTTGAGGCTGAATCGCTGGGATCCTTTAAGACCCGACTTGACAAAGTTCTGAGATCAATCAGCTGCTCGGAACCAGACGAGCTCTGATGGGCTGAACGGTGTCCTCTCACTCGGACTTGTCTCTTCTTGAGGGGGTATTGGGGACATTGCATTGAGACTGGACAGCAGCCCTGGTGTCTTAACATTATCAGCATGCTAGATCCAGGAATCCTCTCTCTCGCGCAGCCACCACGTTTGCAAGAGTCTGTGCCTAATCTCTCTCTCTCTCTCTCTCTCTCTCTCTCTCTCTCTCTCTCTCTCTCTCCTCTCTCTCTCTCTCTCTCTCTCTCTCTCTCTCTCTCTCTCTCTCTCTCTCTCCTCTCGCCACACAGACCCTGCTGCTCACCTTGATTCTGAGCTGGGAGAGATGGAAGTCCGACTGCGGGTCCCCAGCACCCCACTCAGAGAGTGCCGCTCCAGAATCCACATGGTGAGCAACACACAGGAAACCACAAGCTGTAAAGTGGCAGGGGCCTGTTTTTTGTTTTTATTCACTCCCTCATCCTCACCCATTCTCACACTCCCTTACTCACTCTCTCACTCCACACCCGGGGTCTCACTCAGTGGCATAACTTTGGTTTCAAACGTTTTTGTAGCTGATGCATGCATAAAGATTATTCTATCTAAAATAATGCAAAAGTGAGGAGGACATGTCCCCTGAGTCCCCCTGTGTCAATTACGCCTATGGTCTCACTCCCAATTAAAAGGTTCAAATCACAATTTGCTGAATCTGTTTGAATCTCAGCTTGATTTAAAGGTAATTCTCTCGTCTGAGAATTTGTAGTTTGTAGGTTAGATCGAACAGACTTTTCTTTTTACCCCTATAGCAGAGAATGACCCTCCCCCTTCTCCTCTCCCTCTCTCTTTCTCAGGAGAGCTGCCTGCCCAGATTCAGGATGGCTTGCGTTTGTATCTTGATTTCTTCCCCATGGTTCAGGATTACGTGGAGCCGGCGCAGCGCCATCTTTTGGACACGCTCTCCCACGACACCATGGACCTCCTGAAACAAATACAGTTGCAGGTAGGGGTCGCTCTCCACTACTCTACTGTGTGTGTGTGTGCGTCTGAGACACCTCTCTCTCTCCTCCCTTCTCCTCTGTGTGTGTGTCTGTGATCCCTCTCTCTCTCATCTCCTCTGTTTATGTCTGTGACTCCTCTCTCTCTCTCCTCTGTGTGTGTGTCTGTGGACCCCTCTGTCTCTCTCTCCTCTCCTCTCCTCTGTGTGTGTGTCTGTGACCCCTCTGTCTCTCTCTCCTCTCCTCTCCTCTCTGTGTGTGTCTGTGACCCCTCTGTCTCTCTCTCCTCTCCTCTGTGTGTGTGTCTGTGACCCCTCTCTCTCTCCTCTCCTCTCCTCTGTGTGTGTGTCTGTGACCCCTCTCTCTCTCCTCTCCTCTCCTCTGTGTGTGTGTCTGTGACCCCTCTGTCTCTCTCTCCTCTCCTCTCACCCCTATCTCTCTCCTCTCTCTCAGATGCTGTCTCTGGAGCTGCCCCTGGTCAGCTACCCCGAGGAGGAGGGGGACCTGTCCTCTCTGTCCTTCCTGGAGAGGGTGAAGGGGAACTCGGAGCGCCGCATCGGGAGCTACATTTTGCTCCAGAACTTCAAGAGCTTTGTCGTTGTTAGTCCTACCGAGCCCTGCGCAGCCTGCAGAGACAATGACCTGCTGACCAGCCCAGCACCACCCAGCACCACCCCAACACAGCCCACCACCCAGCACAGCCCAACACCAGCCCAGCACAGCACCGCCCGGCACAGCACCGTCCGGCACAGGTTTACAAGTGGCTGTTTCAGATAATCAAAGTTTCACTGTATTTTTTTTATATTATTTATTTAGTATAATTATTTTCATGATTTTTGCTGTAATTATTTATTTATTGTTATTATTATTTATAGTATTTATTGTGGGATTCTTAATAACACATAGGTGAAGGCTCGTTGTATTTTGATGCCTCTGTTTTGATTTGGTATCAGTGATTATTCTTGCATGCTGTGTATTGCGTGGGGGGGGGGGGGGGGGCACATTTATTAGAACACCTGGAGGTTTATCATTTATATCCTTTATACAGACCTGCAGGGTGTGAGAATTTCAATGATCAGTCACTAATCAGCGATATAGAAACAGTACACACTCCTGTGAAAATGCAAGACCACTTGGTGCTTTAATCAGGCCTCTTAAAACAACTTCTAAAAAGTCTCCTGCATTTTACCATTTGTAGCTATGTTTTCACCTTCCTCTTATAATGTTTAATTAATTGCATGTGTGGCCTATTAAAGCCACAAATTTAATTTAGACAACAACTAATTTTCCTATTTGGGCAAGTTCCCCAGATTTTCAGTTCCTGTGGTTTGATTTCATCAAATCAAAACCACACAAGCAACGGGAAGTCCTGATACATGTGCACGCCGCATGTTCTAAAATATCGAAATGTTTTTTGGAAAATGTTCTAAAAAACACACACAACACACACACACACACAACTGCGCATGCGTCTATTCTGAAACCGCGCTGAGCGAGTCTATAACAATCCACGTGACGTGCGATTAGCCAATCAGGTCGACTGTCACTTTTCTATTCCATTATCTCCTCCTTTCTGATGTCTTTGACAAAACAGCGCCCCCACCGGTCTCTGTATATCACAGCAAGACTAAAGGTATTGGCCCACATTCTACAATAGATTAACAAAGCACAGCCTCTGAGCCGACGCGCTTAATAGGAACAATACGAGGTATTTAAAATAAAGTAATAATGAACTGAGAATGGTGTACTTATGCATGCAGGCATGCAGCGACTCAAACGCATGGGTAGTTTTTGGGGATTATTTTGTGTTATTCTTTATCATTTGTTTTCAATGCATTATGCCTTTTTGAATGTCGGTTTTTTTATTTATTTGGTTTGTTTATGTGATATGTTTTGCACTTTTCCCACGGCTCTGCGTCTCTCATAGCGTGCCCTGGTTTGCCATGTTTAATTAATATGCTTTACCAAACCTCTTTGTGCTGCACCATGCTTCACCGTACGTTCACTATGCTGTAGTATTGCTGTGGTTTTTCCATGACTCAGCCCCGGTGAAGTCTCATGCATGTGATCTGGGAGCTGATTGAGGCGCTCGCCAGTCCTGCACAGCACCACCTGCGATCGTTCGCGGTCAGTGGGGATGACGACACAAACGACTCCGACGTCATTCCGGATTCCCGACATGGGAAAGAATCGGAAATGTTTTTTTTGAAGATTTTTCTTTCCCTGTGCCAGCCTAATTGTTTCAAGACAACTCTCGTAAAAGTTCAGCAAAGTGTAATAAAGCACAGCTAAGCATTGTAAAGCACAGAGAGGTCTGGTAAAGCATAGGGAAGCATTGTAAAGCACAGAGGTCTGGTAAAGCACAGGGAAGCATTGTAAAGCACAGAGAGGTCTGGTAAAGCATAGAGAAGCATTGTAAAGCACAGAGAGGTATGGTAAAGCATAGGGAAGCATTGTAAAGCACAGAGAGGTATGGTAAAGCATAGGGAAGCATTGTAAAGCACAGACAGGTGTGGTAAAGCACAGGGAAGCATTGTAAAGCACAGAGAGGTATGGTAAAGCATAGGGAATCATTGTAAAGCACAGAGAGGTGTGGTAAAGTATAGGGAAGCATTGCAAAGCACAGAGAGGTCTGGTAAAGCATAGGGAAGCATTGTAAAGCACAGAGAGGTATGGTAAAGCATAGGGAAGCATTGTAAAGCACAGAGGTCTGGTAAAGCATAGGGAAGCATTGTAAAGCACAGAGGTCTGGTAAAGCACAGGGAAGCATTGTAAAGCACAGAGAGGTCTGGTAAAGCACAGGGAAGCATTGTAAAGCACAGAGAGGTATGGTAAAGCATAGGGAATCATTGTAAAGCACAGAGAGGTATGGTAAAGCATAGGGAAGCATTGTAAAGCACAGAGAGGTATGGTAAAGCATAGAGAAGCATTGTAAAGCACAGAGAGGTATGGTAAAGTATAGGCAATCATTGTAAAGCACAGAGAGGTATGGTAAAGCATAGGCAAGCATTGTAAAGCACAGAGAGGTATGGTAAAGCATAGGGAAGCATTGTAAAGCACAGAGAGGTATGGTAAAGCATATTAACTAACAGGGTACACTAACCCTTATAAAAGTTTCCTATAGTAAAAACAAAGTGATAGCATGGTAAAGCCTTGGCAAAGACTGAGAAGCACAGAGAGGTGTGGCAAACCATGGTAAAAAAACATGGTCTGAAAAGCATGGTAAAGCTGCAAACACTGATCAGGGAAATCTGTCTGTCATTTGATGCTAGAATGAATAAAAAAAACATCTTTAAAAATGTTTACTTACATCTGCAGAAAGTAAAAGGTCTTGAAAGTTGTACTGTTGTCACAAACTTCAAGATCACACCTTAAAAATGCAAAAAATGAATGTTAAGTTGTTATTATTATTATTATTATTATTATTATTATTATTATTATTATTATTATTATTATTATTATTATTATTATTATTTGTATTTATTATCAAGTTTTACTAGCATTAAGTGCTTGTAGTAATATTTATTTGATCTGTTATTTGTATAAATATATACATGGATTTACTTTACAATGTTATGGGTTTTTTTATGCGCTTGTACTTTTTTTTATTTAAAAAAAAATAAAGAAATAAATAAAATAATGACACTTAATGAGATGCATCATTTGTCTGCAGTAATTTCAAAAGAAACCAAGTAAAATTATTTCTCAGTCAAATTAAACTGCAGATCAAAGATTACCCTCATCATAGCCTTGACACGAGGTGCTTGAACGTGGATTAAAAGGACGCGGGGGCCCTAAAATAACCCAGATTGTGGGGGTTCTATTCAGATTATGGCGAATGGTGTTATTGGCATGTTTGGTTAATCCGACCCTGCGTTGGGGAGCGTGGGAGCGGAGCGAGACAATATGGAGCAGGGTAGCGGAGCGGACATTTCGAGCCCAAAGAGAAGAACTGAGCACGTTTTTTTCTTTCTTAAACACGTTCGGCCATGGAGTTTGCACAAAAAATAACACAAACAAGCCCCTTATGAAGCTAATTTGATACGAATCACATGCAAAGTTTACAACAGGTGAGTGTGTGGTACACGACATCGTAGGAACCTGTTAAAAACCTGTTCACTGCAAGATGATCTCCTAACTTTTATTTTCAATGTACGCATTTTTTTCACTACCAATCAGTAATAACAAGGAAGTCTTCGAATTGAATGAGATACCTTATCTGAGCACTTTATGTGGGCTTTTTTCCCTTGCTGATCATAGCTGGGCACGAGGCTTGTTAAACTGTGTGTGTCTTTAGTGCCTTGTATCATACGACAGAAATCACATGCGACAATAATTCAATCTCACTGTTGTTAATGATCATTTTAATTAACATTCAAACATCCGTGGGAACATAGAACACAAAATGGTGCAGTATGGATCACAGACATAAAAAAAAGCTTCAGTCCCAGGCAGTAAAGCAAGTGCCTAACATAACATCCACTGCGGTTATTATTATTATTATTATTATTATTATTATTAATTTCTTAGCAGACGCCCTTATCCAGGGCGACTTACAATTGTTACAAGATATCACATTATTTGTACATCCAATTCCCCATTTACACAGTTGGGTTTTTACTGGTACAATCTAGGTAAAGTACCTTGCTCAAGGGTACAGCAGCAGTGTCCCCCACCTGGGATTGAACCCACGACCCTCCGGTCAAGAGTCCAGAGCCCTAACCACTACTCCACACTGCTGCTCAGTGGATTTGTTAGTTTACCAGAAAGTCCAGCAGCTAATACATACAGACATCCATATTTGAATTTCCTTCAGCCTCCCGCATTACACGTTTACCTTTTTTGTAAAATTCCAACCCCCAAATGAAAAAGGGAAAGTTTCTCAAATTTAAAGAGGCATACTGTGTGCATTTGAGACAGGACAGGTTATTAAATTAGCCCTAAAACTGAAAATAAATTATGAGCCTGATTCCTACATTTCATCCTGCAGACTGATGCCTCTGTCGTAGCAGGACTAGAGACGGATCTCTCCCAGGATGTTGAGGGCGTGTGGCATTCCGAATTGTACATTAGCAGAACGCTGCTTGCGTCACAGAATCAGAGACCAGGTGTGCTTTAATCGAGAAAGACATGTCTAGCCGTCATAAAAGAACAAAAGCAAACTTCTGTACGTGTGCGGGCCCATCCGCCCGCATGCAGTTTTTGTAAAATGTCCCAAACAAACAGCGACCTCGCTGGGGCCCCAATTCTGCTGGCAGAATTTGTTTATAGGTTAATCAGGCCCTGGTCTTGAGGGATCCATTTATTCGTAATATTTCACACATATTCCAAAAATGCTGCTTTCAAGTTCATCAGGCACCGTTCAGGAAATAATTCATTTGTTCATTTATAAACAGTATGGTTCATTTATAAACAGTATAGTTAATTTATAAACAGTATGGTTCATTTATGAACAGTATGGTTCATTTATAAACAGTATGGTTCATTTATAAACAGTATGGTTCATTTACGAACAGTATGGTTAGTTTACGAACAGTATGGTTCATTTATAAACAGTATGGTTCATTTATAAACAGTATAGTTAATTTATAAACAGTATAGTTAATTTATAAACAGTATGGTTCATTTATAAACAGTATGGTTCATTTATAAACAGTATGGTTAATTTACGAACAGTATGGTTCATTTATAAACAGTATAGTTAATTTATGAACAGTATGGTTAATTTATGAACAGTATGGTTCATTTATAAACAGTATAGTTAATTTATGAACAGTATGGTTCATTTATAAATAGTATGGTTCATTTATGAACAGTATGGTTCATTTATAAACAGTATAGTTAATTTATGAACAGTATGGTTCATTTATAAATAGTATGGTTCATTTATGAACAGTATGGTTCATTTATAAACAGTATAGTTAATTTATGAACAGTTTGGTTCATTTATAAACAGTATGGTAGGCACATTACATGGCACTGTGAAGGACACCCTTGGGGTCCTCCTTATCATCATACCATATAGACGCTTAAATAAATGCTTGGATGTCGTGCTTTTCTAAGAAAATTACTGTTTTAGTGTCTCACATTTGCCCTCTGAGTATTAGCACATTCAGTGACGAAGACAGGCATCACTTTCCATGTAACGCCTAAAATGATGAGGCATTATTTTAAAACTGTAATGTGTTTTACAGATTTGAAGGATAAGAAAGATAATCGCTGTACTTAATATCAATAATATCAATAATAATAATAATAATAATAATCTAAAGCGGTTCAGTGGTTCAGTGGTTAAAGAAAGGCGCTTGTTATGGGAGGTTCCCGGTGTAGTGTTAGAAAGTGGTACATTGTCACAATGTGGTACACGTACCAAAACTTGACCCGTGTGCTGTCAGAAACTGGTACGCTGTCACATTTTGGTACAGGTGCAATCAATTGTGATCTATTATTTATTTATTTCTTAGCAGACGCTCTTCTCCAGGGCGACTTACAATTGCTACAAAAGATCACACTACATTACATTGCACCACAAGCCTGTGCTTGCATTATGAACTGTATAACAAAGGGGGAGAGGGGGCTGAAAGAATGCACTGCAGCACACACGCCATGAGCCCTTACAAACGTTTCCCACAGTAAAAGCACAGCAGAGTGTAATGAATCACAGTGAAAGCATGGTAAAGCACAGACACGCATTGTAAAGCACAGAAAGGTGTGGTAAAGCACAGACACGCATTGTAAAGCACAGAGAGGTCTGGTAAAGCATAGGCAAGCATTGTAAAGCACAGAGAGGTCTGGTAAAGCATAGGGAAGCATTGTAAAGCACAGAGAGGTATGGTAAAGCATAGGGAAGCATTGTAAAGCACAGAGAGGTATGGTAAAGCATAGGGAAGCATTGTAAAGCATTGAAGCTTTGTGGGCAGCAGTGTGGAGTAGTGGTTAGGGCTCTGGACTCTTGAATGGAGGGTCGTGGGTTCAATCCCCGGTAGGGGACACTGCTGCTGTACCCTTGAGCAAGGTACTTTACCTAGATTGCTCCAGTAAAAACCCAACTGTATAAATGGGTAATTGTATGTAAAAATAATGTGATATCTTAACAATTGTAAGTTGCCCTGGATAAGGGCGTCTGCTAAGAAATAAATAATAATAATAATAAGTAAAGCACAGAGAGGTATGGTGAAGAATTGTAAAGCACAGAGAGGTCTGGTAAAGCATAGGGAAGCATTGTAAAGCACAGAGAGGTCTGGTAAAGCATAGGGAAGCATTGTAAAGCACAGAGAGGTATGGTAAAGCATAGGCAAGCATTGTAAAGCACAGAGAGGTCTGGTAAAGCATAGGGAAGCATTGTAAAGCATATTAATAAACATGTCACTGAACCCTGCTTCTAGGTGAAATGACATCAGATTTTGCAATCTGGTTTTTTTTTAAAAGATAAATTATGCACAACAGTGGAACAGTCAAAAAACGCATGAAAATAACGTTTATTTATTTTTTTTTATAAATCGTTTTATGCTTGATAACAATATGTCATGTGTAGGGTTTATATTATGAAAATAGAAATAACTTATTGGAACAGAAAGCATTGTGCGCAATTTGCAGTAACTGAACAACATAGCCTCTCTTATAACAATCAGAGATTCTACACACCACCACAGATTCGTTTCTAAAGCGACACCCTACCCACCATGGATTCACTTTTTATTTTTTTTAAAAATTAATTTATTTTCCGCCATGCAGCCGCCTCAGAGCTGCAGCGCCGGAGGACCACGCAGCACGGCTTCGAGGAGCAGGGAGCTCTATTCAGTGCGCATGCGTGTTATAGCTTGCGTGTTATAGCTTGCGGGTTATAGCTTGCGGGTTATAGCTTGCGGGTTATAGCTTGCGGGTTATAGCTTGCGGGTTATAGCTTGCTCAGATCGGAGTTTGCGTTATTACAACAGCGACGGAAAAACCCCGCGGTGACGCGCACGTGTCACTTCCTGTATGACTCCGGAGGATGTCTAGCAGGATGTTTGTCAGACAGGTTACAGGTTAGCACACCTGTAGGCAGGTAAACCCCTCTTCCTGTGTTTCTCTTCTTCCCTGAAGAACGAGATACAGGGATTTCCGAGAGTCAGGGTTAGGTAAGCAGGTCAGGTGACTCTCGCTCTCTCTGAGTGAGTCCAAGAACTCAATTCCATAGCGGGGTGCATTGCAAACAACGAGAGCTCTGCAATGGGAATCTCATTGTTATTATTATGAAGCAAATGTAAAACCTTGGCTGGCTGTCAGATTGTTCTGCAGTGTGATTAATGTTATTTTCATGCCTCTGTGACCTTTAGATTATTATTATTTGTTTATTTAGCAGACACCTTTACCCAAGGCGGCTTACAGAGACGAGGGTGTGTGAACTATGCATCAGCTGCAGAGTCACTTACAACTACATCTCACCCAAAAGACGGAGCACAAGGAGGTTAAGTGACTTGCTCACACAATGAGTCAGTGGCTGAGGTGGGATTTGAACCGGGGACCTCCTGGTTACAAGCCCTTTTCCTTAACCACTGGACCACACAGCCTCCTAGATTCAGACGTGGGGACACAGCATCTGAAAACAAGAACAACCAGGAGGTGTTTTATTTAAAAAAAAAAAAAAAAAGGGAACAAAATGCTGTGGTTTTGTTTTGACAGCCCGGTTAATTTTGTCTTGCGTTCGTTTTTATTAATCTGTTTAATTGCATACTTTCGCTTTCTTTCCTCGTTCTAGCAGAGTCATGCGCTGGGGAAGGAACAGAGACGGAACACACAATTCCTAGAAGTCAATGTGACTGCCACACAGAACAGCAGGATTTCCCCGGGCTCGAGGGAAGAAAAAAAAAGTCTCAGTGTTTAGTGTCTGACTCTCCCAGCTGACACTGACACACCAAGACCACGAGTTTGTCAAAACTGGCCTTATGACATCAAATCATTTAGTTCCCCCCCCCCCCCCCCCCAAGAAATATTCATAATTCTGTCGACTCATGCTGCTCCACTACATCTTGTGGCATTAACTGACAAATTGATCATTAACTATCAGGATAAAAAATAAATCAGCCTGGGAAAAAAAATTAATAATTTCACTTTCTCTACATCCATTTTCTCTGCCATTTTTCTCATTTTTTTTTTCGCCAGCGAAGAAGCTAGTCACGTCTCTTTACATCACTTTCACTGGCTGATTTATTCTATGATGTAATGTTGTCACTTTGACACAGCTGCTTTCAACAAAGTTGCCTGAAATTTGAATGTAGACTCGTGTCCCCTTGATTGTCTGTGAAGTGAAAGGGAGTAGTCGATTAACAAATCCACAGAAAGCTGTTGATTTGTCAACAAAATTTTGCAACAATTAGTTACCAAACGTACTACGCAGAAAAGGGTTGACAAGTTCATTTTTTAAAATCTTCATTACATTATTTTCTCTGTAACAAAATAATCAGATAAAAAAAAAAAAAAAGAAAATTAGAAGGCTAAAATTGAGCCCTGCGTCACATTATAAGAGATACACAAACAGTACTAACAGTTAACACAAGACGTATTGGTACACTTTTAAATTCTAATGAAGTTACACGCTCAAAGCAATAATATAAACAAACGTACCATTCTACTTTAAACAAATACTTCTGTGTAGTAATAATAAAACACAAACCAATATTAATTTCTCTGATTTATTGACCCGATCCTTTAGGGGTGATTTATTTATCTATCACTGGATACTGAAGTAAACAGCAGCTACGTTTCAGCATGACTGTGACTTAATAATTACATATAATAATAATAATAAATAATAATAATAATAATAATAATAATAATAATAATACCACCACACACTTTTTCTTTGTGATTTTTATTTTTGTCTACAGGTATAAACAGACTGTACAAGTTACTAATAAAAAGTGTTTCAAAGTAGCTGAAAGGGCGTGTTGGGGAATCTAATCTCCTCACAGTGCTGCGATGGATTTGGCTGCCACTCTGCGCCCCAGTGGCAGGCTCAGGTCAGTGATGGCCAGCACCACTCGGGGTTTGGCCAGTGCGGGAAGCTTGACCAGTTCAGACACCTGCCAGGAAAATGAAAAAAAAATGTTAAAAACACACACACACAGTTTCAAAACCTCAGTCTCATTCGCTCTTAAGCAGTGAGACGAGCCAATTCTGGACCAAACCATTAAATATACGAGGGGGGGGCGTTACGCATAGGATTAATAATAATAATAATAATAATAATAATAATAATAATAATAATGACATTGTTTTAATCGTGTGTATTAGTGTATGAAAACTGGTTGTGAAATTAAGTACAGCATGTGTGTATTTATTTGTGTTTAACCCTTTGTAGTCCATTTATTAAATGCACGTCAGGCACGCCAGGTCTAATTTATTTTCACATGCGCAGTTAATTTTAGACGCGCTGTTTAAAAGTATTTTTTTTCACAGTCAAACGGGTTTAAAAGGCCCTGCATAACAACAAAGCACTCACTAGGCATCTCCAGCCCCGCCCCACCCTTTCGTTCGCTATAGGTTTCACATATGCTAAGAAATAAATAATAATAAATCGTACATACCGATCGATCATCTCCTGATCACTCGTTTTATCACCAAACTCCTCAATAATGCGATCAAAGTCATTATTTTATTACTATAACATCTCAAGAAAGCTCTGCAAATGTCTTTGATAGTCTCTGTGCGCTGATACAGTATCATCCAGCTTGTTTCCTTATGACCGCCCCTATTGTAATGCCAGGGGCATGTATGCCTATTCATGAGATACGCCTTATTTTAATTTTTTTTAAATCGGCTTGTCTCAGCTCCTGTCGCTCCCACTCGGGCCACTGAATGGTTTTCTCGGCTTTTTCCGCTGAAAAAACGACTAGAAACCCGTTTTTATAATGATGTCGGACAGGGTCCGACAATGGACCTGATAGTAATAATTGCAATGTCAGACCAGGTCCGACAATGGACCGCAAAGGGTTAATATAAATAGCTGTAAGTCTAGTTACTTTACAAGAATACCTCAATACCTGACTGTCTGAATTTGTAACCAATTGGTTCACTTGTTAGCCCTTTCAAATACCTTGAGTACTAGCGATAAACTGTGGTTCTGTTGAGTGTGTGGGGAAATGTGGCCTGCAGGTGGCGTGGTATTGTTGACAGGGGGGCGGGGTTGTAGATAACAGCGACCCCTCACTTTCAAATATAGCACTACACCACTGGTTAAAAACACACACAATAAAACCAATAAATGTAAAAAAAAAAAAAAAAAAAAAAGGGGATTCACAAATGTTTAAAAACTTTGATGCTACAAACTCTGGGTCTGATTTTATAACCGCGCCTCCCCAGCGCCTCACCATGGTGAAAGGCATGAACTGCAGGATGCTGCCGCGGCTGCCCTGCTCCAGACACTCTACACACTCCTCCATGAAGCTCTGCACAAACTGCGTGTGCGGCCCGGCTGTCTTTGAACCCAGGATCGAGGACACCAGCAGGAACAGGTTTGCTGGGGAGAGAGGAGTCGAGTTCAGGCTTAGTTAGACATGAAATGTTACAGAATTAGGGCAGGTACGTGGCGCAGGAATTTGAAATCAAGGGTGATGTGTCTGTTGAAAGGCAGTATGGGATTAAACACATGGCTGATACAACGCAGCTAACCAGAATCAGATTTATAATAGTAAAAATGACCGACAGCAATCCCTCAGATTAACTACAAAGTTCTGCAGCTGAAAACATTGAAAAAGAAAATGTAAATGAAGCAGATTTAGACAACCTAGATATGAATAGAACCGAGGCAAACACCAAGCGTCAGACAAAATGGGCTATGAAAGGATTCTGGGACTGGCTACTGACACCAATATAAAAACAAAAACGTCGCAGGCAACCGCGCCATCTACTGGACAAAACCCGCACGAGCACATTAAAAACAATGAATGACAGGGCTCCCGAGTGACGCATCCGGAACAGCCTGGACGTCACCGGTTCGAGTCCAGGCTATTCCACTGCCGACCGTGGACAGGAGCTCCCAGGAGGCGGCGCAAAATTGGCCGAGCGCTGCCCGGGGGGGAGAGAGGGTTAGGTCAGCCAGGGTGCCCTCGGCTCACCGCGCACCAGCGACCCCTGTAGTCTGGCCGGGCGCCTGCGGGCTTGCCTGTAAGCTGTCCAGAGCTGCGTTGTCCTCCGACACTGTAGCTCTTGGGTGGCTGCACGGTGAGTCCGCAGCGTGTAAAGAAGCGGACGGCTGACGGCACACGCTTCGGAGGACAGCGTGTGTTCGTCTTCGCCCCTCCCGAGTCAGAGCAGGGGTGGTAACGGTGAGCTGAGCCTAAAAATAAAAATAATTGGCCATTCCAAATTGGGAGAAAATAATAATAAAAAAAAAAAATTGGCAACGACTAAATTAAAAAAATAAAAAATAATAAAAAATTGGCAGCATCCAGTTTCACATCTACAAAGCCTGAACAAGAAAACTATTCTACAAAAACGGTTTAAAATCAGAATGTTTTACGGTTAAGCTAACAATTGTAGTTATTGTGGAACTTTACACAAATAAGGTTACACAAATAAAAATGATGCAAAAGCAACAGCAACACACTCTCCAGGGTCTGTGTTCCCTTGAGATATCACTTATTGGGTGGGTGAACACACACCCTTCGTGTATTATCATTTAAACAGTACAGCTGAGCACATCCCGAGTCATTTCCATTAGAAATATTCACTAATATTTCTTTTAATTATGTTTCTTGGAAAGAAAAAAAAAACACCACCACAGCACTTCCAGCCAGCCTGCCTCAGGAAAGAAAAAGGAAAAAAACAAAGCCTTGCTTAAAAAAAAAAAAACTGACCACGATTACTGTGTGCTCACAAATCCGGACAGTAACAGCACTGTAAGGCTGAGGATTACAGGAAAGGTTTCAGGTCTCTGCACCGCTGAGCCGCACTCACCCAGCACTCTGTTCAGAGGGTCCCTCATGTTGACGGTGTGCAGCTGAGAGGCAGACAGGGAGCTGCTCATCGAGCGATCACCTGCACAGGGAGACAAGCACACAGCACTGTGAGACAGACAAGGAGACACAGGGAGACGAGCACCCAGCACTGCGAGACACACACAGGGAGACGAGCAGCCAGCACTGCGAGACACACACAGGGAGACGAGCACCCAGCACTGCGAGACACACAGGGAGACGGGCACACAGCACAGAGACACACGCAGGGAGACGAGCACCCAGCACTGCGAGACACACACAGGGAGACGAGCACCCAGCACTGCGAGACACACAGGGAGACGGGCACACAGCACAGAGACACACGCAGGGAGACGAGCACCCAGCACTGCGAGACACACACAGGGAGACGAGCACCCAGCACTGCGAGACACACACAGGGAGACAAGCACACAGCACAGAGACACACAGGGAGACGAGCACACAGCACAGAGACACACAGGGAGACGAGCACACAGCACAGACACACACACACATTGTTGCAAAGTGTCGGGTGTCACTATTTATTTGCTCGGAATAACAAAAGGAGATTTCCCACTTTGCTGCAAGAACGCGCTGGCTGGGAACTCAAATGGTTTGTATACACTTTGGGGGAAAAATAAACAAAACAAACAAAAAAAACCCACAAGGAAGCCAGCAAAATCGGCAGCAGGACCTTATCCCACGCAATCCTGAAAAGTCAAGATTATTTCGAAGGAGAAATGACCTCCAGCGAGTGCTTCGTCCTGCGTGATTCATCTCGGCCCTATGCCCTTCAGCCTGGCGTGCAAATCCCTGGTCTTGTGTGACCTGCAACAGCAGCAGCTATGGGGCTCCTGCCAGGTGGAGCAAGACAATCTTTACAGGGGTGGAAGATAAGACTCCCATTGCACAGCAGTGTGATCCACTCCTGGTTTTACTGTGCGTCTAATAACAAAAGACACACCTGAGCCTGTTACCTCTAAACACTGTGGCTAATCAAGCTCCTAGTAAAACCTGGAATGGGTGAAACTGCTATGCAATAGGAGTCTTATTTCCAACTCTGTTGAATGAAACTTAATATAAAAATGACTAGAAGTCTTCTGCAACGTCTTCAAAAACATCTCAAAAAAAGGACCGCACACACGACTTGAAAAATCCAAAATCCAAGGGAAGTCTGCTTTGGTTTTTAAGACGTTGCCATTGCAGGAAATGATGAAGCAACAAGATCAAAAAGGGAGTCTGGGTTTGAGCAACCAAGTGCGAGTTATACAGAAAACTAATGCCAGCAAAGGGCTGATTCATCCGTCAGCTCAATACTGGGAATCCCTCCTCCTCAATACCGGAATATCCACCCCCTTCCTCTCCTCTCAATCCAGAGCTGTCTGCGACTTTTATTAGATGGATGGAAACCATCCAAGCTTAAAACAAACAAAAAGTGGAGGTGCTTGCAGGCTTCTGATGCCATGCAACTACACTTGCTTATTTCTATCAGAGTCTGACGACACTTAAACCATCAGGCATCCACGTCTACTTATCCATGTTTTGTACACCTCATTTTATTTCTTCTGAAAACTACAGATTGTAGGTCATGCATGTTCTGCTCATTCTTTGTAAAAGAATTAGTTTAGCTCTGCTTTTTCCACCCATCAATTATTCTCTTTTGTGTACCTACAGGACCTGTTTCTTGTTGATTTTGCTCCTTTTTCGGTTCACAGCAGTTTTCATTTTTCAAATGGCATCTATCTATATCTACTGACTTTTCTTCTTCGTTAAGTAATTCTCATGATTGAGTATCCTCTTGGATTATGATTCTCCTTGGACAGAGAGCGGTTGTTTTTATATATTTACTTTAGAAGCCGAAAATATCCACACACTTACTAATTTCTAATTTATTTTCACACGCGCAGTTAATTTTAGACGCGCTGTTTAAAAGTATTTTTTTCCACAGTCAAACGGGTTTAAAAGGCCCTGCATATCAACAAAGCACTCACTAGGCATCTCCATCCCCGCCCCACCCTTTCGTTCGCTATAGCTTTCACGTATGTAAGAAATAAATAATAATAATAATGATAATAATAATAATAGGTCGTACATACCGATCAATCATCTACTGATCACTCGTTTTATCACCAAACTCCTCAATAATGCGATCCAAGTTATTATATTTATTACTATAACATCTCAAAAAAGCTCTGCAAATGTCCGTGTTCTCTGTGCGCTGATTCACAGGCAGCCAGCTTGTTTACTTACGACCGCCCCGTTATCTGATACCAGGGCCATGTATGACTATTCATGAGATACGCCTTTTTTTTTTTTTTTTTTTTTGACTTGTCTCGGCTCCTGTCGTTCCCACTCGGCCATTGAATGGTTCTCTCGACTTTTTCCGGAGAAAAAACGACTAAAACCCGTTTTTTCACTCACCAGGGCTGGACAGGTTCACAGACTCCTCCTCATTGGAGCTCAGCAGCCGCATCAGCTTGGAGGGCTGGGTGTCGTCCAATGGGAACAGAGTGTTGTAGTCCTGCCAAAAGACACACAAACAAATGGTGTTCAAAAATGAATACCAACTGTACAGCTGTATCTCGTATCGCATAATTTTAGAATTTATTTTCCGCATTTTTTTCTTCTTTATATGAATATAACAAGGGTCAAGGATGAGAAATTTGGTCCACTTTCGTGTTTTTGAGCGTGTGAGTTAAGTGTACCGTACCCGCGGATTATGCCAGTTTGCTTCAAATCGTCAGAAAATTCGGGCACAAACTTTCTCATTTCTAACACACGACTCCAGACCTTCCTGAACACTTCTATCTGCCCACAGAGAAACTAGAGCCTGCACTTCGTCAGCGCCCCAAGGCTGGACTTCTCTCATGATGCTCACTGCCCGCCATGCTTGTCGTTTGTCTTTCTGAAGCGTACTGACTGATGCAACGTAATGACGAAAATCCTTAACCCCGCCCCTGGCCCGGCCCAGCTCCGAGCCAGATTCACGGTTTGGTTCTTGCTTGGCTTGACAAAAAGCCAGTGGAGAACCACCCGCACCCGTACCGTACTGAGCCCTCACGGGTCGGATGTGCCAGTGGAGAAGGGGTAGGAGTGTGCAGTTCTTTCTATTGAACGCCATGAGGGGTCAGATAAGCCACTTGCTCAGTACAGTGACCTCCCGTGGACAGAGACAGGCACTGCACTGTACTGTAAAATGTTCTCAACTTGAACAATATTCACACAAGCGTTTTTTTCATTCACATTTCTGCAGTAGCCTGGTTTTGGGTTTCTGGGAGTGAACAGCGCCCTCTGGTGGCAGACCCCTGGACGTTCAGCTCAATCCTCATCCCCTTCAATGGTCTAGAACAGAGGCAGCCAAACAGTTATCTCTCTCTCTCAAAGACATTTTGTCACTTGATGACTTTTGACAGCAGCATTGAGCAAACCACCCACGAGTAATAAATCTGACTACTCCAGTGAGTTTTGTATGGTGTGGAATATCGCTCGGGTCAAAACGTCCTGATTATTATTATTATTATTTATTTCTTAGCAGACGCCCTTATCCAGGGCGACTTACAATTGTTACAAGATATCACATTATACGTTATTTCACATTATACAGATATCACATTATTTTTACATACAATTACCCATTTATACAGTTGGGTTTTTACTGGAGCAATCTAGGTAAAGTACCTTGCTTAAGGGTACAGCAGCAGTGTCCCCCCAATGGGGATTGAACCCACAACCCACCGGTCAGGAGTCCAGAGCCCTAACCACTACTCCACACTGCTGATTCAGATGAATGAATCTTTTTATAAATACTGGAGTGCTAGCTCTAGCCTACAGAATGCATGTTTACGTTATATTGGTCAGTCTAAAATATCTTACATCTCTCATCATGAGCAGGTACCCTATCCCTTTCCAAATAAAGTGCATTTGTCAGCCACAAAACTCTCAAAAGTATTTAATACACGCATCAGTCATACACAAAACAACTCTCTTGCACTGCACAGAGTAAGCGCAGGATTCCGTCAGAACGTTCGAGAGAATTAAACTTTTTTTAAAGTATTTAAAAAGCCTTGCTCGCAAACAATTCGTGTTTTACAGTACGCGTCTCTTGCGATCATATGGAAATGAATAATGAATGAATAAAGCAAGCTCGCCTCTCTCACCTCAATGTCTTCTCGCTGTCTCTTGCGTTGCCGTGCCGACGCTTGACTCTTGTTGTGGGAGGAGAAGGAGCTCAGAGCACACCACACAGACAGCCTGCAGACAGACACACACACACACAATTACAACCTGTCATCCCCACCTCCTTTCTACCCCTGTCTGTATCTCACTCCCCTGTCTCTCTCTGCCCCCTTCATCTGGCTCTATCCCTCTGTCCCCCATCTGTCTCTCTCCACCCCCCCCCGCCCCCCGCCCCCCGGGGTGAGCCTCACTTGGCGAGGGCGCGGCCGGGCGGGTCTGCCAGGCAGTGCCAGTGCGAGGAGTCTGTGAGCAGGGCGGGCAGGATATGTCCCAGCAGGGACAGCGTGATCTGCTGCATGTCCAGAGAGAAGATGCTGTACAGCAGCTCCACCGCACGCACCGTGTACTGCTGACGAGTCTCCTTCAGCAGCTCCTGAGAGGGAAGAGAAACAAATCAGAGAGGGAGAGAGACACTACCTTCTCCAGTGTGCCAACCTCAGGTACGCCCTCCCAGTCTCCTCCCACTTGCCCCCTCTGCCTCACCTTGAGCAGGTTATTAGTGAACCAGTACACGCCGCCCATGTGCAGCAGGCTCTCCAGCAGGTGCAGGGCCTGGCTGTCCACCCAGCCCTTGTGCAGCACCCTGCTGAACTGACCGCTCAGGCCCTCCCGGATGGGCTCGCGGACCGGGAGCAGGTTGCGGTAGGGCACCGGGTCCAGCCCCTCCATGGGCAGCTTGATGGAGGTTCCGGTCTGTTGGAACACATCGGCACACATGTGCTCCAGGATCGAGCTCATTATAACAACCCTGCCGGAGAGGGAGCACTGTTAGAGGCGTCAGTCGGGGGGGGGGGGGGTGGATTATTACGTCTTAGTCTTTCTGAATTCAGCCCTTCACTAGGCTGGAGGTATACTATGTCGCCGCAGCGAGAGCGCCCCCTACCTCTCGTTGTAGAACTGCAGGGTGTTCTCCCCGTAGAGCGGAGTCATGAGCTGGCGAATCATGAGCTGCGGCTTCTCCCTCTCGTCCAATCCCAGCATGCGGACGTGAGCCACGAGCCAGGCCACGGCACAGATCGCCATGCTGCACACCTTCCCCTTGATATTATCGGTGATCTTCTACAGGAGGGGAAGAGAAAGAGGAGAGCTCAATACTTCACACACGAGGATACACACACAGCCAGACATGCTGCACACCTGCCCCCTGCCACCCCCTCACCTGCACGCTCTCGACAGTCAGCACTCCGTTCTCCCAGGCGTTGAGGATCTCCAAGATTGCTGCAGGCGTGGTCAGGCAAACCTCGTGCCACTTCATCTGCCTGCGCACGGAGAGACACAGAGAGAGACGGAGAGAGCAGTCAGAGGGAAATAACTGCACCTTGAAATACAGTATGCCAGGTACAAAGTCTACTGGACCAGGCGGGGTTCGGATGATTGAATTTTAACAGCGGAACTGTTTACAGTCAGCACTCGGATATCCGTTACCCAGATACAGGTCAGTCGCGTTTTACTGCCCTCCTTGTATTAAGAGTAAAATCAATCCCCATTATATATATATAACAAATTCATGCATTTACTCGTCACACGCGATTTCTGACTTCGTCACCAGTTTTCTGATACAAAGCCCATCTCTTCAATGTTACAATTTATCTGAATATCCGTCACAGCCCACGTTTAAAAAACACTAAAATAAATCTCTCTAATGCCAAATCAGTCTGTCTTATATTGTGCAGTTACACAGCGCTTCCTCCAGCTTCACCCGACAAAAATGCAGCCAAAACAAAGCGACCGAGGCAAGCTAGGATAATGCAACAGTTAATCATTAAACAGTCTGAGATACTGTGATGTAATTTCTTTTTTTTTTTTATCTGTGATCTTTTGTTGCTTTTGTGTATTTTCATTTGCAAGTGAACTGTAACATTAGGGCCTTATCAAGCACTATATTCTGCAATTGTGAATACTGACTTGGGATACTGTTTTAATTCTGGAAACTGTTGTTTTTATTTTTTAATTAGGTTTTGCTAAATTGCGCGTTGCCGGTTGAACCTACACCAGTTTGATCTCAGAGGTGTTGTTCAGCAGTGTCACCAGGCTCTCCACTTTGCTCGGGTCGGGTCTGAAGCAGGGGTGATCCGGGTTCAAGATCTTCCCCTCCTCCGGCATGCAGGTCTGCAGCCAGGTCTCGAAGAAGGGGGTCTCGCCAGAGGGGCTGGGGTCTGACAGGATCACCTGGGGGGGGGGTCAGGGGGAGACCGAGTAAGTGGTGGAGAGGAGATGTGGGAACAAGTGGGAGATCAACCGGGGGGGGGGCAGCACTCACCTCTGAGCCATAGGTCTGGACTACGTGGCACAGCATGAGGAAGGAGATATCGAAGAGTAGAGCCCGCACAGAGGCAGACTTAGCTGGGGGTCAGAGAGAGACAGAGCAGGGTTAAAACCTGCTGTACCATAACCCTTATCAACCCACACAGCAAAGGTCAAACACTCTCACTCTTATACAACTCCCTCATTAAACCTGGCGAGCGAGGCGAGGGTTACATGTACATCCAGTCTCACGAGACCTCTTCTACCACTTGTCATGTTACACCAGGAGGGTGTGGCTCTACATTCTCCTATCATTCCCCAGTGACTGCCGCACAGGGTCGAGTATCAAATCACACTCACAGCTCTCTCCAGTGATGTGCTTGGGAAACTCATTCAACCTGCAGAGACACAAGCACAGAGGCGTCAGGGAACAAACAACAACAACCCCCAATTCATTTGATCAGCCTACACCCTGACAAGCCCCAGCTGGATTCTCAGAGTAATTCAGGAGTCCGTCGCGTATCCGACTGCACTGGGACCAGAGTCAGGATGAAAGAATTAATGCTTGTGACAGGGTAGCCGTCTGCTGTGTGGGTGCGTGCATTCGCTGCCGAGCGACAGGCAGGAGAGCGAGTCGGAGGTTGAAGTTGATACGCCCCCCGCAGGCGAACAGGATTTATTTACAGATCAACATACTGAACAGCTCACGTAATACTACCAGCAATGGCAGCGCATGGATCACATACAACACAGTGTATGAAAACTTTGGTAGGATCTACAATCTCTGAACTAATCTTCTCTGTTCAGTAATAAACTTTTGCTGAAGAGCTTGATCATGGCGGTGAGGGTGGATATGTGACGGATTACTGCAATAATAATAATAATAATAATAATAATACTGAAATTAACCCACTTGATGAACTTCCTGGCGAAAGACTTCAGTTTCCCCGTGGCTGCTGCTGCAGCCAATAGCAGATCCAGGCTCTTCCCCGAAAGCATGTGACCCAGTACTCCCAGCAGCCCCTCGGGTGATTTGGAGTGGTCTGCATCGACCGTCTGTGTAGCGAGAGAGACAGGAGGGAGAGTTTCCACAGTAACAGCACAGCAAAGTGTAATAAAGCACAGTGAAAGCATGGTAAAGCACAGAGAGGTCTGGTAACCATGGAGGGCTCTGTAGAATGGGACTCACCTTGAGGATGTTGGTGACGGTGGGCTCGGCTCTCAGGATCAGACCCGGGTTCGGCTGGATGTTTGCGTTCTCAGACGTCTTCAGCCGGGGGGAGTGCTCCCTGCAGACAGAGCAGCAGAACAAAGACAGGGTCTCTTAACAGTGCAGCACTGAATGCGTGTACAGTGCTGAGTATATTGACTGTGTGTACAATAGTGTACAGTGCTGAGTATCTTGACTGCATGTACAGTGCAGTATTGAATGTATTGCATGCTGTATGCTGTAATGAATGTGTTTAGAAGGAACAGCTCCTACCTCTTGCTGATCAGGTTGGCAGTGTTGGACTCAGACAGCAGCCCCAGCTTGCTGCACTCCTGCAGTAACAGACTGATACAGTCACAGCTGCAGGGAGAAAACACACACAAGACAGTGTTACACACAACATGATATCACACTGCGATACACAACATCAATCACACACACACTCGGAGCGACATACTTGCATCTCTGGTCAGCCTTGTCGAGCAGTGGGGTCAGTTTGAGCAGGTACTCAAAGGCAATGTTCACATCCTCCGTGAAGTCCTGGGACAGAGGGACAAGGGAGGAGAGAGGGACAAGAGGAGAGGAGTGAGGGACAGGGAGAGGAGAGGAGTGAGGGACAGGGAGAGAGGGGAGGAGTGAGAGACAGGGAGAGAGGGAGAGAGGCATAATAATCACAATCATGCTACTGAATAATAATAATAATAATAATAATAATAATAATAATAATAAATATTATTATTAATAAATCCTCCTCACCTGCTCTCCCTGTGGGTATTTCTTCAGCCTGAGCAGCACCTGGGGAATCTGAAGCAGACAAAAAGAAACTCACTAAAATCCAACCAGACCTCCACTAGAGAACCGAGTGACAGACTCCCTCCGGCCCTGACCACAGCCCTGGCTTCAGGACTAAACCTCAATCAATTGCATTGTTAATTCTTTCAGTTCAGGAGTGAAATTAAGCAAGAGGATCGCTCTCAGATTGCTGTGTGGTCTGCCTGCCTGTGACGCCTGGATTATGGGATGCCCAAAGCGTCTGAAGTTCTGGATGGACCCGTTCTCTTTGTCCCAGGTTCTGTCGACCCACCTTGAGGAATGTGAAGGCGGTCCACTTGAGCTCCTCTGTGCCTTCGGGAGACTCGATGAGCCCGGTGAAGCAGGCCTTCCAGATCTCGAGGATGAAGAGAGGGGAGGGGATCCGCTGGGGGGGGGGGAAAGCGGGGTTAATCACGCACTGTCAGCACCACCCTTAGAACAGTATTCCGCAGTAAAAGCACAGTCTGATAACACACAGTGAAAGCATGGTAAAGCACAGAGAGGTCTGGTAAAGCATAGGGAAGCATTGTAAAGCACAGAGAGGTATGGTAAAGCATAGGGAAGCATTGTAAAGCACAGAGAGGTATGGTAAAACATAGGGAGGCATTGTAAAGCACAGAGAGGTATGGTAAAGCATAGGGAAGCATTGTAAAGCACAGAGATTTATGGTAGTAAATGTGATAACCATGGGGAAAGCAGCGGGGGGTTCAGGGTCCGTCTCTCTCACCTGCATCCTCTTCACCATCATGAGCTGCTCCACCAGCGGCTGCGTCTCCCCGGTCAGGTTCATCGTCCCCTCCAGCATGACCAGTGCGTGCACCGAGGGGAAGAGCGTGCGGGAGGGGGGGTCCGCCTGCAGGGACAGCATGGCCGGGATACTGGGGACGGGGGGAGTGAGGAGAGAGGGGTAGGAGGGAGGGGAGAGAGGGAGGACGGGTGGGGAGAGAGGGAGGATAGGGGGGAGAGAGGGGAGAGAGGGAGGACAGGGGGGGGGAGAGAGGGGTAAGAGTGAGGGGAGAGAGGGAGGACGGGGGAGAGGGAGGACAGGGGGAGAGAGGGGTAGGAGTGAGGGGGGGAGAGGGTACAAGCGTATAAGAGAGAAGTTTGATTTTCAGTTGAAACATTTGTCACTGAATTTACAAAGTTTCTTAATTATGAATTCCCCTCTATTGATTTTTACTTCTGTATGGGATCCTTCGTCTTTTAGGTAATTCACGAGGTAAAGTGAGGCCTTCCCAACCTATTCTCACTCCACTATCTTCAATAGAGCGCTGCATAGTATGGCTTTGATAGAGTTTTGCAAATGAATATTCTAATAGTTGTCTGAATCGAACAAATATCACGCTGGTCCCGGCACTCGTTTTGGATGAAAGACATACAGGAGAGACAGACAGACTCCTATCCCGATTCTGAAACTCTCAATCCATTTTAAAATGATTTAACACAGTGGTGGACCTTAATATCACCACACTCAAATTTAAAGAACTGCACCTCACCTCTTGACCAATGAGACGCACTCCTCCAGCTTGCTCCTCAGCGTCTGATTGGTCAGGTTATTGAGGTTCTCGCTGACTCGGATCACTGCCTGCTCCACATTGGCCCAGGAGGCTGTCCGTCACAAGAACAAGGCATGAGAAGACTGCTGAGAACAATGCGGACACAGCCTCTCGCTCACACATAGACAGTGTCTCCTCTCCATTTCACACACAGTCTCTCCTCTCCATCTCACACACACAGTCTCTCCTCTTCCCTCTGTTTCTCTCCCTCTGTCTCTCCTCTTCTTCACACACTCATCTCCCCTCTCACAGTCTCCAGTCTCTCCCCTTCTCTGTTTCTCCCTCTCTCAGTCTCTCCTCTCCCTCAGTCTTTCCTCTCCCCCTCCCACACACTCAGTCTCTCCTCTTCCTCACACACTCTCCTCCCCCTCTCACGCACACAGTCTTTCCTCTCCCCCTCTCTCACACAGTATCTACTCTCTCTCACCTGGCTCCTCCAGTCTGCCTATGTGTACTAGGGCTCTGTTCTTGGGGCTATGCAGCAGTCTCTCCAGCCTCTCCACACACACTCTGAGCTGTGGCTCTCCAGCTCCGGGCTCTGAGTAGAAAGCTGCCGCACGGAGGAGCCACGCCGCCACTGCCAGCAGGGCACGGCACAGCGAGATGCACTCCTCTGCTTTCCCGTGGCAGCTGGGGGGGGGGGGGGGGGGCAGATAACACACACTTATCACGTGGATCAAAACCAAATGACACGCAATCCTCTAGTGACAGCTAGGGGGCGATATAACATGGTTCTATACCAAATACCAGACACTTATCACATGGATCCAACACACCATCCAATTACAGTTGGGGTGGGGGTAAGATATTTCATACTCATCATATTGATAAAAACCATGGCAACAAGACTCCTGTTGCACAGCAGTTTCACCAGTTTCAGGTTTTACTACCAGCTTGATTAGCCACAGTATATACAGGGAACAAGCTCAGGTGCGTTGCATTAAACTCGTAAAAACCGGAATGGATCACACTGCTGTGCAATGGGAGTCATATTGCCATCCCTGTATTAGGTCTCACCTTATCGGTACGAAACATATTTGACATCTGCTAAGTTACAAGTATTAGGACATATGGATAGTAATAATACCAATAATAATAATAATAATAATAATAATAATAATAATAATAATAATAATAATAATAATAATAATAATGTACCTGAGCTGGTGGGAGAACATATCCATGATTTCCAGAAGCGATTTCACACACAACTCCCGGGAAAAATCATCAAACTGCAAACCAGAGGGAGAGGGAGATGAGAGAGTGAGGAGAGAGGTGGGAGGGAGGAGAGCAAGAGTGGGGAGGCAGGAGAGAGGAAAGGGAGAGCGAGAGAGTGAGGAGGAGAGCAGGAGAGGAGAAGAGTGAGAGAGTGAGGAGAGAGGGGAGGGAGGAGAGTGAGAGTGGGGACGGAGGAGAAGAGCGAGAGAGTGAGGAGAGAGGGGGAGGGAGGACAGCAAGAGAGTGAGGAGAGAGGGGGAGGGAGGAGAGCGATAAGAGCAGGAGGGAGGAGGGCAGGAGAGAGGAGAGAGGGGGAGGGAGGAGAGCGATAAGAGCAGGAGGGAGGAGGGCAGGAGAGAGGAGAGAGGGGGAGGGAGGAGAATTTGTTTTGTCTTGCAGTGACAAATTGCTACTGAAAAGGACCAGCGTCACTGCGAGCGCAATGCCCCTCAACGTTTCACACATCATCCACCTTTCACTGTTAAAAGCACAACGCAGAAATTACCTACCTTACTAATAGCAGTCAAAACACTGGCATAAGAGACCATCTAGAGGAGAGACAAGGAACAAGAGTGTTACAACTGGGGAGCTCTGACCAACCAATGTGTGTGTGTGTGTCGGTCCCTCCCTGTGTCTGTCTGTTTGTCTGTCTGCTTCCCTGTGTGTGTCTGTCTGTCTCTTTCTCGCTCTCTCTGTGTCTGTCTGTCTCTCTCCCTGCGTGTGTCTGTCTGTCTCTCTCCCTGTATGTGTGTGTCTGTCTCTCTCTCCCTGTATGCGTGTCTCTTACTGTTTGTTGAAATGTCTGTAATTGGATTCATGAACTCTGTCAGTATTTGCAGCTGCGCCTGGCAGTCCTGTGCTGCTTCCCTCACCTGCGAGCTGATTGCATACTTCAGGTATGAGAGGATCAGGGGGTTGGGCGAGGGGCCGATCATCGCCTGCTCCAGAAGGGCTTCTGCAAACACAAGAGCAGAAAGTCTTCAGGAATAAATGTTCTGAACCGGTCCCTTTTGGGGTGTATTGTCAAAACTCCACCTTCAACACCCTTCTGCTGAGTCTGTAAACTTTCCAGGTAGATTGTTTCACTGTTTCTGTTGCACTGTGGTGTCCCGCGCTAACGTGTCATGTCATTACTCTTAACGCAATTCCTCCCTCCTCTCCCCTGCCAGGTCAAAGGATTCCTAGGTTGCCCCTCTCCCCTGCCAGGTTAAAGGAGTCCCAGATTGCTCCTATCCCCTCTCCCTCCCCCTGCCAGGTCAAAGGAGTCCCAGGTTGCCTCTCTCCTCGAAGGAGTCCCAGGTTGCCCCTCTCTCCTCTCAGGAGTCCCAGGTTGCTCCTCTCCCCTCTCTCCTCTCAGGAGTCCCAGGTTGCTCCTCTCCCCTCTCTCCTCTCAGGAGTCCCAGGTTGCTCCTCTCCCCTCTCTCCTCTCAGGAGTCCCAGGTTGCTCCTCTCCCCTCTCTCCTCTCAGGAGTCCCAGGTTGCTCCTCTCCCCTCTCTCCTCTCAGGAGTCCCAGGTTGCTCCTCTCCCCTCTCAGGAGTCCCAGGTTGCTCCTCTCTCCTCCCCCCTCTCACCTGCCAGGTTGAGGGTGTCCCAGGTGGCTCCCTTGGGGAAGTTCTTCTTGATGTTGATGGCCCACTGATAGTCACTCCAGCGCTCCTTCCAGGCCTGCAGGATTGCCTGCTTCAGATTCACCACCTTCATCCTGCAGAGAGAGAGAGAGAGAGAGACACACGCAGAGACAGTGAGATAATGTCTGTGTAACCACATTTTATAGGGACACCCTAAAATGCTTAACTTGGTTTAATCTACTTAATTTCAAACCAAACCGCTAGAATCTTTGCAAATAGCAAACCTAGCACTTCCCACTACTGTCCTAGAAAAAAAAAAACATATATAATAAATTATGCTAAGCCCTACAAAAAATTAATAAATAAACAAACACAACACTTATGTGAAGTTCACTTAACATGAAAAATGCCAACAAATTGTATAAACAGCAAGCTGCACACTTCCCAGTACTGTCCCACAAATGGGGGTTCTCGTTCACAAGACCATACTGGACTATATGGCACCCAATTGTACCAGGACTTGCATCAGCTTGTACTTGCACTGAACTGCTCCATACCTTACTGCATTCAACTACTGCTCCTACCTATAACTACATACTGTATCTTGTATTTGATTCACTCTTATAGGTATCTGTATTGATGTTTTCTGTTCTTGCTCTTATTTGAAATCAGTCTCATCCATTTATCACACTTACTACTTGTTGTTACTGGACTTTACTCATACAGGCAAATATTTACTATAAGTTGTAACTGCTCTTAGTCGAACTCGTTCTTATTTATAATTTGCTGTATTCTTTATTTTCAACTTGAATTTGATCTTATTGTACTTTTATATCTGCTCTTAATCTGTATTGTGATATTCTGTAATATTTTATAATGTGATAACTTGTAATGTGATATTTTATAATGCGATACTTTGTATAAGGGCGTCTGCTAAGAAATAAATATTATTATTATTAAGCCCGTCCAAACAACCCGTTTAATGTGAACTCGTGCGGCTTAATGTGCTTAACTTCAAACCAAACCCCGACAAACTTTGCAAATAACACGCTGAACACTTTCCAAAACTCCCCCTCCCCACCAAAAAAAAGGGGTTCTCCTTCAAAGAATATAACTGTATTAAAATACTCGCCGCTCTTAGGAAACGGATATCGGAAAGTAGGAATTTGTTTTCACGTTTTTTGCAGGTCTTACATTGGGTCCGATAAACATTTGAATCATCTCAGTGCTGTAAGCTAACACCTGCCCTCAGAAATCACGGAGGCAGACAGTAAAGAACAGATAGTTTTTGTTTTGTCACATTAGCTTCATTTGTCACCATTTTATACTGCCTGGTCGGGGCCGATGCGCTAATCACAGATGCTCGGAGGCTGTCGCCTATTTTTTAAATACATTTGAGAATTATTAATAAAGGCCTTACCTTAAATCCGGTTTGTTTTAAGCTTGTGATTTTAATAAAGTAAAATACATAAACAAAACCGACACCGCACTCAGAACTTGTACGCCTCAATCTTGTAACAAAGCCAATAACGCCTCCGCTGGTTGGCTGCTGTATTCAGCAACACCCAATCAGCCTCTAGGAGAAAAGGCGGGCGGAGGTAAAGCATTGTGGGAGTTGTAGTTTTTTTTGTAAAACCCTGTTAACCGTTCATTCAATGTGAGGCGCAGTGTGTTGCTGTTTTGAATCTTCGCGGACCCACCTGATTTAAAATGACAGCACATTAAATACGAGGCGTGTACAAATTACAGAAAGCCTGTCCACGTCGTTGTTTTGCGTTTATATAATACGGCAGGGCCTAATATAAATGAAATATTTTCAAAATGCCAGCACTAGAAAGTAGAACCCCCCCCAATGCGATTATTATTATTATTATTATTATTATTATTATTATTATTATTATTATTATTATTATTATTATTTATTTATTTATTTATTTATTTATTTATTGATTTATTTATTTATTTATTTATTTATTTCTTAGCAGACGCCCTTATACAGGGCGACTTACATCACATTATTTTTACATACAATTACACACACACACACATATATATAGTATATATTATAATTAGGGCTTGAAGCAAAACAGAATCAGGCTCAGTCGAGATAGGAAGGTAAGAACAAGCGACACAACAAGTTTTGTAATGAACAGCCTTTTCTGAGTTTAATTAGGAAACAGAATCGGCTCAAAACACGTTTAGAAGGTACGTCATGCGATAAAAAAAACAAAGGCCGAAAACTTCAAGCCTTAATTCACTGCAGGCTCTTGTGTTTTTTATATGCGAGGAATAGTTATTGTGCTGGTAGCCCTAGTTTTTCTTTGCTACATGTTATATAACAATTCAGTAATTGCTCTCAGAGGATTAGCCCTGCAGCTTTCTATTGAAATGAGAATTGCGGATGTGCAGACCGGCATTTTCTTGTTGCGTTAAAAACAGACACAAAGATTTGTTAATGGAGTGACGGCTGAACGATATTGACGTGTCTCGTCAGTTGAGAGTTTTGGTTGCAAATTCAATTCGTTTTTTGAATGCCGGGAGGAAGCCAGCTTTTAATAAACACACACATTAATTGGGGGGATTAATGTCTCTTATTGATGTCGCCCATTAGGGTCCTTGAGGATTTTCTGTTTATATATATATAGAATTTCAAGATAGAACCAAATACTAGCAATCCACTCATCAGGTCTCTGCGATTAAAGGATATGTGTGCGATTTTCTTTCTTTCTTCCTTTCTTTTTTGAATTGGATTTTGCAGACTGCTGTAGGGAATGGTAGTCAGGCTGAGGGCTGGGAGCTAGGGGCTGGGGCTGGGGGCTGACTGCTGGGTCTGGGGGCTGGGAGCTAGGGCTGAGGGCTGGGAACTAGGGGCTGAGGGTTGGAGCTAGGGCTGAGGGCTGGGAGCTAGGGCTGGGGGCTGGGAACTAGGGGCTGAGGGTTGGAGCTAGGGCTGGGAGCTAGGGCTGAGGGCTGGGAGCTAGGGCTGAGGGCTAGGGCTAGGGCTGGGGGCTGGAGCTAGGGCTGAGGGTTGGAGCTAGGGCTGAGGGCTGGGAGCTAGGGCTGGGGGCTGGGAACTAGGGGCTGAGGGTTGGAGCTAGGGCTGGGAGCTAGGGCTGAGGGCTGGGAGCTAGGGCTGAGGGCTAGGGCTAGGGCTGGGGGCTGGAGCTAGGGCTGAGGGCTGGGAGCTAGGGCTGAGGGCTAGGGCTAGGGCTGAGGGCTAGGGCTAGGGCTGAGGGCTAGGGCTAGGGCTGGGGGCTGGAGCTAGGGCTGAGGGCTGGGAGCTAGGGCTGAGGGCTGGGAGCTAGGAGCTGAGGGCTGGAGCTAGGGGCTGGGTCTGGGAGCTAGGAGCTGAGGGCTGGAGCTAGGGGCTGGGTCTGGGAGCTAGGGGCTGGGAGCTGGGAGCTAGGAGCTGAGGGCTGGAGCTAGGGCTGGGGGCTGGGAGCTAGGAGCTGAGGGCTGGAGCTAGGGGCTGGGTCTGGGAGCTAGGGGCTGGGGCTGGGGGCTGACTGCTGGGTCTGGGCGCTTGGAGCTAGGGGCTCGGGCTGGGGGCTTGGGCTGGGGGCTAGGGTCTAGGGGCTGGCGGGGAGGGGGTGCAGATAGTTAACCATCTAATTTATTTACCCTACAGTAATTACCCATTTATAACCCTTTACAGACAACCCCTTTTCACTCATTTTGAAGCGATTTCAATGATCTCCCTTTAGGGTTTGTATCAGTGCATCAATCTAGCAGTGGCAGTGAGAATGAATGCATGACATCTCAAAGCTCTGGAAAATGAGATCTATCCACCGGAAGTACTCAATATTAAACCTTTCTTCAAAAGATAAGGATCTGCAGATTCTGCATATATTATACTTACCCAACGTTCATCTATTTTACACATAAAAAAAAAATGAAAAAATTGGTAGGTAGCCACAACCCTTAGAAACTAGGATCAGAGAGAATTTTAATCAATATCATATATGAACAATCTCATTTTCCTGAGCTTTGAGGTGGCATGTATTAATTCTCTTTGCCACTGCTAGATAGATGCTTCCTTATTTGCTTCACGGAGTATAGCGGGAAGCTGAAGGATGAAACACAAAGACACTTTTCCAGGAACAGAGGCTTGAAACCTGGTTCTGGGAGACCTAGTTTGAGGTTGCTGTATCAAACCCCAAGTCTCCCCTGGTGTGCCCTGCAGGGGGACTGAAACCTAGACTCCTGAAACCAAGTTCCAAGCCACACAGTGGCTCGCTGTTCCCTCATCTTAAACTACCTCTGGAATGGGGGGTGGGGAGGGGGCTAATGCTGTTATGAAGACAACACAATTGCAAGCATTTAGTGCGTAATCCGTGAGATTCACTCATTGGTTGCAGATTGTTAATTTACTGTAGTGTTATTTTGAAGAAGTTTCAGCAGCAACTGTATTATTATTATTTTTATTTTTTTGTGGCCACTGGGGACAATGCTTGATCTGCCAATTTAAACATGCATCTTTATTCTGAGGGACGCGGTGTGAATAATTCGTCTGTGCTCTAGAGAAGTGATTCAGTCTGACATGGGAGGTCATCGCCCGCCCCACCACCCGGGCTGACTCTGCTTCGCTCTGCCTCGGGCTTGGTGCTGGTTTGAATCTGCGGCGATCCCCCGCGATATTAAGACTCTTTGGGGTCGGCTGACATCCTTCAGAAGGCAGACCCTGATCTGACCCACAGGAATGAGATTAGAATGTAAAATGTAATAATCATAATCACATACAAGGGAACGTTGAACGAACATTTCTGGCACATAGATTTCTCGTGGGGGGGAGGGGGGGGGGGGACAAAGACGTCCCAGATTACAGCAGCTCTGTTTTCCTGTTGGCTGACACACTTTGACGGGCGCACAGAGACAGACACACAGGATCGATGTTGTGTGAGGCTGGAGTTTAAAATTCCTGCAGTGGCTGAGTTTGCGGAGCGGGAGGGCGGAGTTTCACAACCGAGTCAGCCCTGTGATTGGGCAGTCAGAAAGCTGCCAGTTTTATGTCACTGCCCCCACAACAAACTCAACTGCAGAATTTACCGCCACCCCATCACCCATTCATTGATGTTTTATCAGATTAATATTTCACATTTCTTTGCACGCCTCTCTCTGTCTCTTTCTATCCAATCTCACCCTCTGATCATTTTCATGTGCTCTTTCTTTTATGTATGTTTTTGCATGCTTATTGCACAGACAGACGTCAGGCAGCACTGAATTGATTTCCAGCAAGTCCTGCCCCTCCTCTCCCTGTGGGATCACATTGCAGCTGTTGATGCTGAAATCAGGCTAAACTGCAGTGCTTAGTTATGACCACCAGAGGGCTCCATGGGACCGGTGCGCTTCAGAAGACGCATAGAAGTAAATTATTGCGCTGTTTTGCTGTGAATCAAAAACGTCATCTGCTAAATTCAATCTGCGCCACGCAACCAGTTTGTAAAACCCAATCTATTCTCGTTCCCAGTCTCAAACTCAGCTCCTGCAATACAGTCTGCCACCGGACATTAAGCACATCGCTGGTGTAAAGTATTTTTTTTTTAAATTTCTACTTGGAAATGATTCCACCTCAAACTCCGAAATTTAATATAATCTGACATTGACTTTATAGACTAAGGTGTGCCCCCCTGAAGATATTCAACAGAAGAATTGCTTTACAGTTTTTCACATACTTAGGAGCTTGTGATTTAGGAAGTCGCTGGCTTTGGTGAATTCTTCAATTGACCCCGTTGTCCCTAAGGGCTGGCAGACAGTCCCCTGTGAGTTTTATAACACCCTTGGCTTCTTTGCTGGTCTCTTAAACTGAGGAGGGAACACGAAGCCACTTTTCCAGGAACAGAGAGGCTTGAAACCTGGTTCCAGGAGACCGGGAGCTCCAGTTTGAGGTGGCTGTATGAAACCCCAAGTCTCCCCTGGTGTGCCGTGCAGGGGGACTGAAACCTAGTCTCCTGAAACCAAGTTCCAAGGCTCCGTGTTCCCTCCGCTTAATTGCAAGGCTTCACTGTATTTCAATAGACAAGTACAGATAGCGCAGTCTGGCAGCAGTGGGCCGTGTGCACAGAGCCGTATGAAGCAATGCAACACGCTGGTGAGGGGGGGTTGGGGGGGAGGGGGTGTTGGCAGAGGAGATTTAGCCGAGGACCTCGGGGTTCGTTTAGACCACTGACCTGAATGCGTCCTTGCCATCATCTGACAAGCAACACACACACACACACACACACTGTGATACACACACACACACACACACACACACACTGTGATACACACACACACACACTGATACACACGCACACACACTGTAATACACACACACACTGTGATACACACACACACTGTAATACACACACACACTGTGATACACACACACACACTGTGATACACACACTGTGATACACATACGTACACACACTATGACACACACTGTGATACACACACGTACACACACTATGATACAGACACACACACACACACACTGTGATACACACACGTACACACACTATGATACAGACACACACACACACACACTGTGATACACACACGTACACACACTATGATACAGACACACACACACACACACACTGATACACACACTGTGATACACACACGTACACACACTATGATACAGACACACACACACACACTGTGATACACACACGTACACACACTATGACACACACTGTGATACACACACGTACACACACTATGATACAGACACACACACACACACACTATGATACAGACACACACACACACACTGTGATACACACACGTACACACACTATGACACACACTGTGATACACACACGTACACACACTATGATACAGACACACACACACACACACACTATGATACAGACACACACACACACACTGTGATACACATACGTACACACACTGTGATACACACATGTACACACACTATGATACAGACACACACACACACACTGTGATACACACACGTACACACACTATGATACAGACACACACACACACACGCGACCTCTATTCATCTAGCGACCCATTTTAAAAGCATTTTATTGACGTGGAACCTTTCGTTATCCTCACAATAAAACGCTGCGCATCTGTGGGACCAACACCAGCAGGCAGTGCAATAACACCGGATTGTGTAACACGTGATTGAAAACAGAAGGCTTACGATTCTCCAAACATTTGCAATGCAGTGGCCAGGCTGTACTGCCAAATAGTGAAGAGGAAGCGAGCGCATAGCCGCTCTGTCGGGTCCCGGAGAACGAGGGGCAGAGACGCACGTACAAAACAGACGCAGCGGCTCGCAATAGCGAAACAGTCCGAAACTCCCTGTCTCCGCCTGTTTCGACCCGACCCTTAAACCGCACGTTATTTCCATCACAATGAAACCCTTTTTCTGCGGGTTTCCGACAGGTGGGATGAGTGCCGTTTACATAAAGGTGATAACTATTCCGTATGTAAATGAGAAACGTCTGTGTTAATGACGCAAATGACCCTTTTTCAAGTCATTTCATGATTTCAATTAATGGACAGACGGGATTGAAAGATAATAAAATACGGAGAAAAACAAAACAGGCGATAGGGAGAAACGAGAGAAGGTACATTTAACAGAACACAATAATACAGCGAGTACCCTCAGGACAAAAGGACAAAATAAATAGTTAGAGAGCTCCTATAGGCCGAGCCGAGTCTTATAAATGTATGTTAATTCAATTGTTTCATGTACCCGCTTACGGAGGATATTTTATGCCAAAATGAAAAATAAATAAACATGTGAAATATAGGCACGTGATTATTTATTCGTGTATTTATTTATTTATCATTTTTACGCATGTAAAGGATTCAGCTCGACTAACCAAATCAGAGACGAGGTGCAGCCACAAATAATAATAATAATAATAATAATAATAATAATAATAATAATAATAATAATAATAATAATAATAACTAAGACTAGCGCGACACTCGCTCATTGAATTAAAACGCGTAGTTTATTCTATCTGCATTAAAAATAAAAAAAAAACATCGTGACGTTTCGGCCGCACACGTGACCTTCATCAGAGGCATAAAACGTCCTCCAGACCCGATTGCACTCTATGAACACGTGAGTGTGTAATAAGACATCATGCAAAGAAAGACAGCAGGGCTCTGTGAGTGATACTGGCACTGCAGAACCCGAAATCCTCTTCAGCTTCTTCACATGAATACAACATCGTTTTTTTAGCCATTCGTTCTCTCAGTAGCACTCGATCTTCTGTAAGGTCAAAGCAGGCTTGACGATAATCTACACTAATGATTTAGATTCTTGTATCGTAAGCAAACTTGTTAAATTTGCAGACTACACAAAAATAGCACGAGTGGCAAACACTACTGCAGCAGCAAAGGTCATTCAAAATGCTCTAGACAGCATTCAGAACTGGGCAGACACATGGCAAATGACATTTAATAGAGAAAAGTGTAAAAGTGTAAGGTACTGCACGCTGGCAATAAAAATGTGCATTATAAATATCATATGGGAGATACTGAAATTGAAGAAGGAATCTATGAAAAAGACCTAGGGGTTTATGTTGACTCAGAAATGTCTTCATCTAGACAGTGTGGGGAAGCTATAAAAAAGGCCAACAAGATGCTCGGATATATTGTGAAAAGTGTTGAATTTAAATCAAGGGAAGTAATGTTAAAACTCTACAATGAATTAGTAAGACCTCACCTAGAATATTGTGTTCAGTTCTGGTCACCTCGTTACAAAAAGGATATTGCTGCTCTAGAAAGAATGCAAAGAAGAGCAACCAGAATTATCCCGAGTTTAAAAGGCATATCGTATGCAGACAGGCTAAAAAAATTAATTTATTCAAGCATTCAAAATTCTAAAAGATACTGAGAATTGTGAGGGTCTGGAACCAACTCCCCAGTAATGTTGTTGAAGCTGACACCCTGGGATCCTTCAAGAAGCTGCTTGATGAGATTCTGGGGTCAATAAGCTACTAACAACCAAACGAGCAAGATGGCCCGAATGACTAATAAACTCAGCATGTTTATATTTTAAATATTTTACAAGTGTTGTGTATGGAATTGGTGACGACACCTTAACTGTGTCCAGTTGTAATATGGAGACAGCATGCTGCAGCTCCCATGCTCAGTGTCAGTGAAGTCCAGATCTGACAGCATGTAACACAGACAGCTCTTATGATTTACATACCGTTTATTCTTTAGTAAAAACAAGTTTAAATCTGTCAGTTTGAGAAGTAAGCGTTGTTTCCCCTGCAACAGCTGACCCTGCTTTAGTACAAAACTCATGCTACATTACTGTTTTACATAATGGTACCAGGGCTCTTCAATTGCTGTGTCTGCTTCTTTGGCTGAAGGGATATTATCATCTCATCATCTAACTTGCGCAATTAAATCATCCTTAAACCCCTGATGGTAAACAATGCAACAAAATCTATTATATCTGGGATGCAAAACGCAACAGATGAAAAACATCCCTTTGCGGTGACTCAAAACTTTATATAGGCACTCTACGATTTGACTGGCAAAAGATAACTTTGGTTTATCAGCTTGGTAACCTTTTCACTTCCTTGTTTGTTTAATTCTTGCGCTTTTATGCTGCATTACAGCCCTTCATGAATTATTTCCGGTAACACTTTACATTGTATCCCTAATTACAGTGTATTTACATAGTAATTACTTAGTAACGTCATGTGTAATCAATCATAATTACAGTGTATTTACATAGTAATTACTTAGTAACGTCATGTGTAATCAATCATAATTACAGTGTAATTACATAGTAATTACTCAGTTACAGTAATTATGCATTGTTACAATGTACTTAATGTGTAAATCCTTTTAACGTTATATGTAAGTACATAATTGTCTGGTTTTACAGTCCTTCTGGCACTTCAGTTTATTAAAAAGTGATTTGCGTTTTTTTTATATACAGACCGACGTCATGTCGCATTCGTAAAAGCCGACACTTGCTTTTAAAAGGAGATGCAGCATTTTTGTGTCTAACCGCTAAAAAAACAATCCAAATGTTTTTTTTTTCTTGTAGTATTTGCAACCATTTTAGTCGCAGTCATAATTTCTCATTTCTCTGTGATTCAGTGGTACGACCGATTGATAGACGATGGTGCGACTGAGGGAGCGTTGTGTTTTGAGGAATCATATCGTGACTAAGAACTGTCAGTGCGTACCAGTGGCAAGCCTGTTGCTCACCAGTAAAGGTACACGAACCACAGGTTGAAAACCACTGTACTAAATGATCCCTTTCATCCTCTAAAACCGCACCAATCAGAGGCACACTGGGCACGATCACCATGAGTACAGTAAAAGTCATTGCACCCGCATCAGAGCCTTTTTATTGTAGTACAGAGCCTGTTTGAGGCTCCACCTCTGAAACAAGTGGAACCACTTTAGCTGGAAAATATGCATTTTGACCACATCAACCCTTTTGCACGGGATGGGGGGGGGGGGTATGTTAATTAGGTACCTACTTCATTTGCATAGCATTCTTCATACTGTTGGGATTGGGGTTTTGTGACTGTTCTCATCCTTTTCGGCATTTTTTATTTGTGCTCAGAGCACGAAAAACAGTCGGAAAGTTAACCCAAAAGCCCTCGGTAAATAAACACCAGACACAGAGAGAAACACGAGACCAGGGATCATTTTAGTCACATATTTATTACATAAATATATCTAGTAAAATAGACCAGCGACAATTACCATAAAAATATCTTCCTTTAAAATCCTGACCATAAACAAAGATTTGAAAATCACACAATTGACATTTTTACAAACACACTGATTGTCTGAAACTTGAGCAGCCCGTCACAGACACCTTGACCCTAACACAACCTGCGCATATTTATTCCATCTGGTCTATTATTGCAGTGTCATGTGCTGGGGGGTGCCTGTTACACAGTTTGGGGGTACACTTGAATCTCTCCCCTTATAAAAGTTTACCACGGTATTTCTGCACTTTTCCCATGGCTGTACTCTGCATTTAACCACAGTCTGCTACGTTTATTAATATACTTTACTATACCTCACTATTCTTTACAATGCTTACCTAGCCATGCATTCACTGTGGGATACTTTTATAAACGTCTTCTAGGCTAAATCTCTTTAGCCTTGCATCTGCTACTTGAAGAGAATAAGACTTAATTTGACGTCACTGTCCAACCAAACATAAGTGCGGAGCTGCCACGAGGAAACGCTTGCCAGAGTCTGAGAAGCGCATTTTCAGTTGGGACGTTAAAGGTAAAATATAATTTTTTTTAAAATTTTGGCTCGGCAGTTGCATCACCTGTTAAAGCAAATGACAGCTCTGAGAACGCCAGCTGATTGGTTGGACCTCGACAAGCCTTCCCAGCAGCCTCTGCGATCACAGTGAAGCGGGGACTCGGTTTGAAGAACACTATAGAAAAGACTTTATCATCTGAGCAATAGTAGTTACATTTTAGCTTTTTTTTTTACTGCTGGTTAATATCCTTTTTTTTCTTTTTTTGTAAATCAACACCAAACATGTATTTGTTTTTGCTGGATTCTGTTTTGCTAAATGGGTTTAAAAAATAAAAATATATATACATACATACATACATATATTATATCACAAACAGAGTAGATGAGAAATTGAGGGTATTCCTGCACGGTTTTTGTTTTGAGTGTAAAATCAGAGAAACGCACACACAGTGCAAAAGTGGAACACAAACGGAACATCTAGCAAGCTAGCCATTAAAACAAAGACCCATATTATTAACCACACTGTTCTGAACACACAATGGAGACGGGGGGGGGGGGGCATTGTGGGATTCCCCTTTTCAGTTCTGGGGACCAGTATTTTAAACCAGATGCACCCCATTATGTTTTCGAGTCTATCCAAAGAGAGGCTGTCAGTATTATCCGTCTATTATATCCCCTTCAGTCACATTTCTTTAAATACATTTTTTTTTCAGTTTGTGTGAACTATACGAGAAGTTGCCCTTCTATGCATTACAAAATAGATGCATAGATTGGAAACTTAGTATGGCACGATCATACACACACTGCCTGAAGGGGATAGACAGTTTAAAAAAAATAATTGTAATTAAATTTAGATTTTTGGCAATTTTGTAAATAAAATGGAAAAACCTTCTTTAAGATCCTGAGAAACTCTGGTGAACAATTTAGAAACCGTAATATCCAGTCTGCTTGAGATCACCTCATACCATGGCTTGTACATTCCCTGTAAAGATGAGGGAACACAGAGTCACTGTGTGGTTTGGAACTTGGTTTCAGGAGTCTAGGTTTCAGGCCCCTGCAGGGCACACCAGGGGAGACTTGGGGTTTGATACAGCCACCTCAGACTGGATCTCCCGGTCTCCTGGAACCAGGTTTCAAGCCGCTGGTCCTGAAAAAATTTCTTCGTGTTCCCTTGGTTTGCCATCTTGATTACATTTGGATAGCCCGATTAAACACAGTCTGGGGGTGGGTGGGGGGCTGGGGTACAGCAAAGGGAACCTCTTTGTGTTCTTGGCACTATGAGATCTGGCATCAGACCCCCTCTGCTCTGCCCCACTGCAGAACAGGTTAAGCCACTGGCCGGTCTCTCGTCTCTCTCTGGATAGGTGCAAAGGGACTGCAGCTGTTTTAAAGACAGTCCCAAAAATCAGGACCTACAAAATCGAAAGCAGGAAATGCCATTATCTGTAAACTGGCATTGTGCAAAACAGAGCATTTGAGTTCAGCTCACATCGGAGGAGTCAGGCACTGCAGCCTCACAATGGGTTCAGGTTCCCTGCCCAGTTTGTCAGTTCAGTTCGCTTTCTTTTCATTACATGCTACTTGAACACTGTTGTTTGTTTCTTGGTAATGCTGGTGGATGCAGCCGCATTCCCAACACAGAGTCTGTACCCTTGAAGCACACAGCACTGTGTGAGCTTACATAGGAATGGCAACGAGTCAGGAAACGCAGGGTCACCAATCAGGATCGCAGACAGTAGCAGCAGCAAGATTCTCAGAGTATCCACGGCTGTGTGTGTGTGTCTCTGTGTGTGTCAGTGTGTGTGTCTGTATATGTGTCTCTCTTCCTGTGTGTGTGTGTCTGTCTCTGTGTGTCAGTGTGTGTGTATTTCCAGCTACACCATGTAAACACTGAAATGAAAAGGAGCGTCAGATCCCTTCCACAAAGTAATAAGTACAAGTGAAATTAAATACGGTTCTGCACAAAGAACCAATCACCACGGGGCTAGACTCTGTTTGGGAGACTGCCACACCCACCCAACAACCAATCACAAGAGAGATAGAGCACAGAGCAGAAAATACAAAACAAAATACACAAAGAGAACAGCTTCCAATGTGCAGCGAGACGAAGAGCGACAAATACAACGGATTGTCTACACCATTTCTCTTTTACCTGAGATATTCATTCACAAGTTTTTTTTTCTTTTTTTTTCAGTCCAGGGGTGAGTGTGTGTTTGTTTAATTCAGCTCACGTCCTGATTGGTTGTTCGATCAGTTCTGCATCTGCATGAGTTACGATTGTGATGTCATAATTGTCATTCCACGTTCCGGATGAACGATACAGCCAATCAGGGGCTATCAAGTCTCTTTGACTTGTGTGAAGCTGAACTATACATTATCCGAGACGGAGCTCTCTACATCATTCCTTTAGATTCGTAATATCATTTAGAGACAGGAATAACTGCATTCGTTTCTATGCTAAGGGTCTGCGGGTCTCTTTTTGTAGCGAGTGACCAAGATCAAACAGCACGCTGTACTTTTCAAAATAAACAGACAATATAAATCATTTATGTATATATATATATATATTGGGGGCATTTTATTTCTTTGTGTTTATATATTTTTTCTTAATCTAGATTTATTATTATTATTATTTTTTTAAGTTGTCGTGCGTATCTTAATACACGATGCCTGCCTTTCACAGACTGGACTGAACCTAGAGGAGACTTAAACAAACACGTAAACACACCCCTCATCATCATGCCCAACAACAAGGTCACTTTTCAATCCTCAGTTTCTTCATACAGAAAGGGTGAGTGTGTGTGTGTGTGTGTGTGTAGCTCTACAAGTGTGTGCTGTGTTTGTGAGTCAGGCTTTGCCAAGCAGTATAAAGCGAGCTAAGCAGAGCTTAGAAGGGATTACTTCTTAGTTGGGAGATATTTATATATCTCTCTCTGTATATACACAGTGTACATTATTTTTGGCTTGGATACATGGTGACAAAAGGTCTACTATTATCCAGGAGATGCAGCGAGCCAGCCACGTGAGAATGCACTGTGGCCACCGTAGTGGACTGCATAGTGAGCAAACACACCACGTGGTTTTGATATCGTTTGAAACGTTACATTTGGCATCAAAAATCATTGTCAAGGACTCTTCCCCCCCCCGCCCCGCCCCGCACAAGCCTGTCTGTCGCAGCAGTGGAGATGGTCTCTCAGTCTGCTGCTAATCAACTGTGACGTTAACTCCAGTCACTAGGCTCTGCAGAAAGGGAAGTCAAGCCAGGGAGCTTCACACAGACCATGCCTCTCAATCTCGCAGCCCGTCAGAGACACACACACGTTGTACGTCTCAGTGCGCACCTGTGATACAGAGAGCAGGGGGTGAACTACGCAAGTCGCTTTGGATAAAAGCGTCCGCTAAATGACAAATGAATAATGTGACAATAGAAATTCCCTGAAAAGCAGCTTTTTGATTCATTTTGATGACAGCGATTTTCATGCTCAAGGATCGCTAGGTTTTTGGAGTGGCTGGATTGCAACATCCTCCGAGCTGTGAGTGAGCGGCGAGGTAGGGTTGGCAGTGCCAGCGCCACAGGGCATCCCTTTCTGAAAAGCTGGCCACGATTCGGGGCACAAAGTTAACAAGACGAGACCCCACCCTGATCAGTCAACTGGAACCCACATTCTCTTTGACATTACAACCCTGGGCAGCTTAATACAACTCTCCGGTTGTGTAGTTGCTGATGTCCCCCCCCCCCCCTTCAATCAAATGTTACACAATGGGGTAGGAAACAGTCAATTGCATCTATACAATTTGAGTTGCCCCATGTTAGAAAGCCATTGGGGTGCCTCTTCCCATCCAAACCAAATAAAGTTGAGGTAATAATACTTAAACAATGCATAAGATAGGGAAGAAAAAAGTGCATTCTATTGTAGCTTTAAATAATCCCGCCCCTCACCATATCCTAGCAACACAGCACCCTGCCCAGTTATAACACATGGGTTTGTGTTCACTGGCTTGTGCCGGAACTGCCATCGTAAGAGACTGAAGACAAAAACATGAGCAAAGCAAATAACAGCCAAGACTGGATTGGCCTCCCTACCCCCCCTGGGGCCCCGTCCCTACCCCGTCTCTCCGCCCACCTCAGGGCTTCTCTCCCTTTCCATTCCCTCCCTTTCACCCGAGGGCCAGCCTCCATTCTGTCCTCTGTTTTATAGTGCCCTCAGACTCTCACGGTGGTTACCCCAGAGGGGTGACAAACACAGAGGCAAGAAAAAGAAGAAAATCACATGGAGAGAGAGAGAGAGAGAGAGAAGTCAAAATTGATTGTTACCTGTTGCACTATTCTTTACATCCTTGGTTATGGCCAATAAAAAAAAAAAAAAAAAAAAATAAAAATCATCTTGTAATACTGTCAGTTTGTTGTGTGTGTGTGTGACCCAGTTCCTAGAGGCTCCTGAGGTAGGCTAGGCTGGGATAGCGCCCCCTGCTGCCTAGCTCCCACAGTTGTCCTCAAATCTCTGTCAGCTACATTCATTCAATACCTTTGTTTTAGTTTTGTTTTCTTAAATTTTTTTCTGCACTCGTACTTTCAAAAAAAAAAAAAAAACACCCGAGTTTTGTGTTTGTGTGAGGTATGTGATTCATGACTCAGTCAGCAGAGTTTTATTTTCAGTTTTTGTTTCATTAGGTTTTCCTGTTGTGTGTGTTAAAAAAAAAAAAACAAACAAAAAAAAACAAAAAAAAAATGTTGACTACTTTGTCACTCCTCTGGATTTGAAAAAAAAATATTAAATACTGAAAAAACAAAACAACCAAACAGGGACGGACATTTGGACAGACAGACAAATAAAAACAACAATAAAAGCTTGCTTTTACCAATACAATCTAGAGGTGATGTGCTAGGATAATAAAACTACACGCATGATAAAGTGATCACAGCCCATTTACACGGAGCAGTTTGCAACGACAACGGAAACTAAAACAAAATCGAAAAATACTAAAAAAAATCAAATAAAAAAAAGCAGCATTGGAGATTGCTTAAGTCATGAGGGTTGTTCTAAGTGCAGACAGAACTCACAAGGATACAGAAAACCATTCTAGAGTCTTGCTCCCCTCGATTTCTGCACCTGCACCAATGCAATGCAATCTCTCGTTTGGGCCAAGCTTTAATCTTAAATACAAAAAAACAACGAGAGGGTTTCAATACAGCGGAGGAGCAAAATTGCCCTTTGCATCCTTTTTTAGTTACTGAAAGATGGATGAGATTGGTTCTCCAACAGCTACGTTGTGGCTTGGAACTTGGTTTCAGGAGACTAGGTTTCAGCCCCCTGCACGGCACACCAGGGGAGACCTGGGGTTTCATACAGCCACCTCAAACTAGGTCTCCTGGAACCAGGTTTCAAGCCTCTGTTCCTGGAAAAGTGGCTTCGTGTTCCCTCCTCAGCTTAAGGGAGCTTGATTGAGTCAAGTCTCAGAGGTTTTCCTCGGCCGGCTTAGTGATGGGGAAACTGTAATCCAATGAAAAAGGACTCCCAAAAAATACGATGAATGAAGACGGGGGGGGTGGGGGGGGGTGTCGGAGGTAATCTGACAAAGAGAAGTGTCAGGAGTTCCAGAAATACAGAACAGTACAGAATTCAGCACGTGGAATCTGAGAACCAGCAAATTCAATGTTAGGGTGTCCACTTGCTTTTAATACCGTACAGTGCATTTCCTTCATAATCCATGAGATTTCCGTGGTAGAAAGCCACGGAAAATGCCTCGCCACGGGGCACAGGGCTAGTGCAAAATACTTGTGGCTTGGGATGGAGTGTTGGAAAAACCCACTTGACATTTTTCTCAAGTTGTTGAGTTTTTAATTACAAGAAGAGAGACAGACAGGCAGGATGGCAGCACTTAGAGGACTGGATCCACGTGGATTAAAATCAAACTGACTGCCTCTCTTCGGATGGCTGAGATCTCCACTCCCCCACCAATAACTGTATGGCATGCAAAAGCAGGCTGGCCCCCCCCCCCTTTGCAATGTGACAGCCTCCCTGCTACGGATCCACCAACCCCTCCTCTAGCTCAGCAGGAGGGTCCCAAGTGAATTCTTTTTTTTCGAAAAAAAAATTATAACAAAAGTTTTAAGAAAGTAAAAAAAAAAAAAAAAAACAGTGTTAAGTGGCAGCTTCTGGCTTTCGCACGATTAAAATAAATAAAAATAAATAAATAAATAAATAAAGATGGATTTTCGGACCGGGATAAGATCTCTGGTTCTAACTCTACACTTCAATAATCATCATCACAGGCCACTGCTGTAAAAGTCTTTTTTAAGGAACAGTGGCTTGAAACCTGGTTCCAGGAGACAAATGGGAGACCTAGTTTGAGGTGGCTGTATCAAACCCCAAGTCTCCCCTGGTGTGCCATGCAGTGGCCTGAAACCTAGTCTCCTGAAACCAAGTTCCCTCAGTTTCAGAGACAAAGTCACTTGCACCCTATTTAACCCTCTATTGCATGGCTTTTAAAATATATATATATATTTATATACAAAATATTTATATAGTTTTATATAGGTTATGTTTTTAAAAAACATGTTTTCGTTTTTTTTCTATTAAATATTCTTTTTTTTTGGTAAACTCTGTCTCTCTAAGGTAGTTTGTCCATTCTCTTGGACTGAAACAATAAACAAATAAAGTGCAAATTAAATGCAAGGCTGCTGCTTGAAACCACAAGTCCCGTGGCCCGATGCGAAAACCAAATACCCACGCCTGGTCAGGAACAGAATGGTCTTAATCTGAAACCACTGTGTTTCTGCACAGGGCCACTGGCAGCAGTTGGATCTGAATTTGGAGGGGGGTTAAACTTTTTTTAGTAGTACAGCCCCCCTACCCCCTACCCTACCCCACCCCCTACCCCCTACCCCTCAATAAGTGGCGACTCACAGGTGATTTTATAATAATACCAGACACCTTTGACTTTATAAAGTATTGGAAAGGAGGGAAGAATCTGAGATTTATCCACCGGTCCAAAAAAAAAAAGAACAGAATGTTAAGGGGAGGAAGTCTTCAGCTGAAAGAGTGAGAAAAAAAAAGAGAAATAGCAGGAGAGACCGTCGCCCTGGTGGTGGCTGGTGGTTGTGGATTGTGATTTAGCGGCAGAGCCCTGGTGATGCGTCATTGAAAAAAGGCAGGTTCCCATATCGATTCTCTCTCATTCTCTTGCTCAAACACCTGGAGGCTCCGGGTGGGACACTGAAAGTGCGACCATCAGGTCTTCAACCTCCCCCCCTGCCTCGGCCCCCTAGACATCCTGGTCCTCAAACACCTCCAGGAAGAGCGGGGGGAACAGTTCCGTGGGACACTCCACCTTCATGTGCAGGAAGCGGCTGGCGTGACACGCCCCGATCATGCGGAGGTCCGTCACTTTCATCAGCAGCTTGGGCCAGAAGTGGGGGAGGCTGTGCTTGCGGTAGTTGATGTAGTGTTCAAATGCCAGCAGGTATCTTTCCTGGCACTTCTCTATCTTATCCACGCAGAGCAGCCCAGACCGGTCTGGGAGAAGGGGGGAGAGAGCGAGGGGGGGGGGGGGGGAGAGAGAGAAAGTTGTTGCCAATTCAACCTCCTATCCACGGTACTAAGGTCAATGAATCAATAAATAAATACAAACGGCTGGTTTCACAGACCCTGATGAGTACTAATCTTGGAATACCTCACCTAAATGAATACTGGGCAGTCCATGATTCATTCTAAATCGGGGTCTGTGAAATTGGTTATTGTGCAGATGGGCCATGGATGCTCCCCAGGCTGCCATACAGTCCGACTGTCCACTGACGTCGTTTGCAGCGTTTGTTAACCCTATCCTACATGACGGGTCATTAAATACACACAGTCATTTTAAATGATTGTTTTTCATTATTAATTATTATTTGCTGAAATTTAGGTCTGTGTTACCCCCTTGCACCCCTACACCCCTCCAGCCTCTCACCCCCATGCCCCTCCACGGTCCCTCACCTGAGCTCATGAGCAGGACGGCTTGCAGCAGGGCCACCTCTGCGTCGTCCAGGCTGAACTGCGCCAGGCTCTTGCCCAGGTCGAAGATGGCGTCCGAGACCACCCCCAGCCCCCCGTTCTTGAGCTGCTCGCGCTTCACGGCCATCTCTCCGCTGAGCGTGAGGGTCTCGCTGTCCGGGTCGTAGCGCACGGCCGCGCGGAGAGACATGATTTCCATGCAGCAGCCCTTCAGCAGGATGATCTGGTCTTCACAAGGCAGCTGTAAGAGGGCAGTGGGGCGGCTTGTCAGAGTCACGCTACACTGCGACACACACACACACACACACACACGTGAATGGGATGGGATGCTTATCCAAGCTTATCCCTCATCCCACCCCAAGGGTGGGCATTCAATTCTCATGTATCACACACTACCCCATCCAGTGTTTTTTATCTGTGGTGAGCAATCTGTTTTCTAAGGTTCTGTGCTGCTTGTTGTGTGATTGCTTTCATTTTGATGGCTCGCGCTGGCTCTGGGGTTAATGAGCGTGTGTTAATGAGTTGAACATGCAGGAAATGTTTGCCGCCCGGAAAAACCTGAAAAATCTGAAGAATTCCATTCCATCGCCTGGATTTCACTACGAGACTGTTTCTGTTTTATTTTTTTAATGAGAAAAAACCTACTTTATTTAAGTCACTAGATTCCGTTTCTTGTACAAAACACAATTAAATTCATTTTTTTTCAGTCTGCATATGAAAAATTCTGGCTTGTAAGGCTGGATTTAAAACAAAAATATTAAAACAAAAAAGTGTGCTTGCAGTCTTTTCAAAATGCATTAAAATATAGGAGGCTGTGTGGTCCAGTGGTTAAAGAAAAGGGCTTGTAATCAGGAGGTCCCCAGTTCAAATCCCACCTCAGCCACTGACTCATTGTGTGACCCTGAGAAAGTCACTTAACCTCCTTGTGCTCCGTCTTTCGGGTAAGACGTAGTTGTAAGTGACTCTGCAGCTGATGCATAGTTCACACACCCTAGTCTCTGTAAGTCGCCTTGGATAAAAGCGTCTGCTAAATAAACTAATAATAATTATAAGCTAAGCATTGTCTCACATGTGCTACAGAAATGAGCATTACAGGGTTAATTATAGACTGAAGGCATGTTGAATATAAAATAGCCTTAGTGTTTAACATTTCATTTTGCACAAACCTCGGAGAACATGGGCAGTTTTTTGGCAAAGTCGACGACTCGAGTGATGGCCGGGGTGATTATCTTGGTGAACTCGCTGAAGGCCTCCAGGTCAACCTTGTCTCCATCCGGCGTGGGGGCGACTGGGGACTGACCAATATCCTCGGGCTGAGAGACAGGAGAGAGAGAGGGGGGAGAGAGGAGAGAGAGGAAAAGGGCGAGAAAGAGGGGTGAGAGAGGAGAGGGGAGGGAGAGGTGACAGAGAGAGGGGAGAGAGGAGAGAGAGGGGAGAGATGGGAAAGGGGCGAGAGAGAGGGGTGAGAGAAGGGAGAGGGGACAGAGAGGGGAGAGAGAGAGAGGGGGGAAGGAGAGAAAGGGGACAGGTGAGAGAGAGGAGAGGAGATGGGAGTGGGAGAGGGGGAGAGAGACGGTGGGAGAGAGGACAGATAGAGAGGGGATAGGGGCGAGAGAGAGGGGAGAGGGGTGAGAGGAGTGGCAAGAGAGAGAAGGGTGAGCGAGAGAGGAGGTGAGAGAAGGGAAAGAGGGGGGAGAGGGGAGGGAGAGAAAGGGGGAGACGGGGTGAGAGAGAAGGGAGAGAGGAGAGAGAGGGGAAGGGAGAGAGGGAGGAGAGAGTCAGGGGGCATGATTCAGAAACACTACATCACAACAAAAATGCATTGATAAAAATGACAAAACTAGAAATGGCGATGGGGGTGTAATGGAAAGGGGGTGTAATGGAAAGGGGGTGTAATGGAAAGGGCGGTGTAATGGAGAGGGGGTGTAATGGAGAGGGGGTGTAATGGAGAGGGGGGTGTAATGTCATAGCGAATGGGTTGTAAAGATGCAGTATCATGGATGCAAAATCTCTATGTCCAGAGGCTGAAATAAGAGCAGTAAAATGGTTAATATCCACTGGACACCACTGGCAATGAAACACAGCTGTGCGCCGGACTGCAGAGACATCATGTCACAGTGTGCGGTCTGTATGCAGCACAGCTACGGCTGGAGCTTCCTTTTCTACTGCTGATCTTTAGCCGCTGTTTCAGAATCCTGTTTTTTTGTCAAGGCGTTACAAAGCCTACAGTGGAGAGCAGCAGAAATGCCCAAAATGAAGAGAAAATATGAAGGGAAAGAGGAGGGGAGTCTATAAAATCACAAATAGAGCAGATAAAGTTAACCAGACGCTACTTCAATTACAGGAGGGCATAAGTGGAAGATGAGTAGAGTTTAGAACAGAAAGTAGGAAGCATTTTTTTACACAGAGGGTTAGAAATGCATGGAATAGCTTACCAGGTGAAGTAGTAGGATCTAAAACACTGGGAACATTAAAAAAAAGACTAGATTCTGTGCTTTTAAATTCTCCCCAGTAGGGGAAAGTGATGCGCTAACAAGGGACTAGCCTTGATGGGCCGAATGGCCTTTTCTCGTTCTCAGATTTTTCTTACAGTACCCAGTGCCTGCTGGGCTGTCTCAGCTGTGCTCCAAATCAGTTGCTTGTGCACGGATTGTCAAAACAGCCGCATCGCTGTTGTTTACTAGTCTGCTGCACTCCTGGTCTCGCCGTGAAAGGGAATGCTCAGCTCCTGCCAGCGCTGCATAGTTTCACAGCAACACCAACCCAGGCCCTGGCAGGCGGTGTGCCAACACGGCTCGAATTCCAGCTCTGTGAAAGACCATTCCCACACACGGTGGAGAAACTACTTTGTTTTTCTGCTGCGCGGGGCGAGAGAGTCTTGACTCTGCGCACAGGGAGGTGATGAGATTGACAGCACTTTGAAAATCAGAGGCAGTTTTATAAAGCCTTTGAGTGGAATGCAGCACAACGAGTAAGTATTGCGGTTCCGATAAATACAGCGTTCCACGCCCACACGTGTTGCTGCAACTGTTGAATTTACGTACCTGTAATTTTTCTTTTGATTGTTAACACCCTGACAACTTTTTACACTTCTAATTTTAAAGTGTGTTTCAAAATATCTGCTGTAGTGTCTCCAAATCAGAGGTGCGCAAAAAGTGGGGCGGGGTGCGGAGAGTCAGTAAGGGGGGCGTGACTATGAAAGGGGCAGTTATATAAATATATATATAAGTATAGACATTTTTAAATAAATACATAAATGACAGCTAATTAGTTGAAGTTCTTACCTTTCAAATGAGCCATTGACAATCACTCTACGACTGAACGCTTATGTTTTTCAGGTGTATCTATTAGGTCAATTTAGAATCGGCAAGTTTTTTTTTTTAACCAATCGCGATGCTCTTCGCTGCTCCAGTTTACTTTGTGAATGAATGGAACCTCTGGAGGGGTTCCCTTGTTGCTTAGCGACACCCGTTCCGTGCTCTTCCATTTGCCTCCAGTTGCTATAGCGTCACACGCCATTGTAAGCGTCACCCACGCTGCCTGTAGGGCTGGGAGAAGCAGGTGCGCAGTCCTGGACCGGGCACTCTGGGGGGTCCGAACTGGCAGATTTTTTTTTTTTCACAGCTAAGAGGCATCATTCCTACCACATGCAACTAATGCAAATTAACTATCCTAGTTAATTGCCCCTGGTATTCCAAGAATGTGCTGTTGTGCGCAAGCTTTTGTTTCAAATAATCTTGTCTCAGGGATAGAGGGGGTGGCCTGATTTAAAAACTTGTCCCGGGTCTGAACATTTCTGTGGCAGCACTCCCTCCCTCCCTCCCTCCCTCCCTCCTCCTTTTATATCCTACACACCCAGGGTTGTTACATTTGAGGAATTTGAAAGCCTGGGGACAGTTTGCACAAACAGCATCTATGAGCCAGTTTAACTTTCACTGCATTTAATTATTTAGAGGACAGCTTTAGAGAGAAGTGTTCCCTTTTGTGCCCCTGCTACAACCAGAGGGATAAATTAGAAAGAACAATCTGAAAACTATTGAGCATCGCAGCTCGTTTTTCAGTGGCAGAGTTTACAAACTAAAAGAAAAGAGAGAGAGGGAGAGCGAGGGAGGGAGGGAGCAATAGAGAGAGCGAGGGAGCGATAGAGACTGACCAGGAACTTGCGCTTCTGCTTCCAGTGGGATCCCTGTGCGTTGGTGTGCCGGTGAGCCTCAGTCACCATGTGGATCAGCTCCCACTCGGGGGCTGTGGGCTCGGGCCGGTCCTGCAGGGTCCGCAGCGTCTCCTCCTTCCTCCTGCGCTCGCGATTCTCCTCGATGAGCCGTCGCTTCGCCACGCGCTTCGAGTCGTCCAGCACCACTAATGAAGAGGAGGGGGAAGAGAACAGCTACACGTGTTACAGTGTGTGCCATGGGGTGCGGTGCGTGTGCTACAGTGTGTGTTACGGGGTGCGGTGTGTGTGTGTTATGGGGTGCGTGTGTTACAGTGTGCGTTACGGGATGCGGTGCGTGGTTGCGGGCGCAGTCCTGTTACTCACAGTCCATGGCCATGCCCACAGTGATGCATTTCTTGAAGCGGCACAGCTGGCACTGGTTGCGCGTGATCTTGTCGATGATGCAGCAGCCATCGTACTTGCAGGAGTAGGCGGGGTGCAGGTTCTTCTGGATCGTGCGCCGGAAAAAACCCTGGGGGGGGGGGCAGAGAGGCAGGCAGACAGACAGACTGTCAGCGCAGCGTCTGAGCCTGGCTGCATCAACACTGCGAGATTCGCAACATACATGACGGTGACTTTAGCTGCTGTTCAATAATATGGAAATTGACAGAATTAAGACTCCTGTTGCACAGCAGTTTCACCCATTCCAGGTTTTACTGCAAGCTTGATCAGCCCCAGCGTGTATAGGTAACAAGCTTGTGTGCGTCTTACTAAGCTCCTAGTAAAACCAGGAATGGATCACACTGCTGTGCAACAGGAGTCTTATTTCCATCCCTGCAATGCATCGTGGAGTTTACTAAACAGACACTGCTTTAGTGAGTTTTCTGCTCATTTTAAACATCAGGTTTCTTTTTTTTTTTTTTTTTAATTTAAAATCTCCAATTATTTAAAAATTTCTCCCAGTTTGGAATGCCCAATTATTATTATTTTCCTCCTTCACCGCGACGAGTGACCCGAGGGCTCAGTGGGCGTCCTCCGATCCCACGAGCCAATCGGTATCTTTTTACACACAGGAACTCAAGAGCGGATGTCTGCAGGCTACCAGCCTCTGGAGGCCAAAGATCAGCCCAGCAAATCTCCGCCCCCAACCTGGCCTGTAGGGGTCGCCGCAGAGCGGTGAGGAGAAACAGTCTAAGCTGGATCCCAACTCCCCCACCCCGGAGTCCCCAGCAAAGACCGGCTGCCTCACACAACCAGGATTCAAACTTGCGATCTCTGGTTGTATGACTCACCCTGCATGCCGCCCGGCAGTGCTTTAACCAGGTGAGCCATTCGGCGACCTCCCCATCATCAGGTTTAAACACGTCAATAATATGCTCAAGAACTGTGCTTCTACCCAAGGCTAGAAAGAGGCTGTCCTTGCAGTCTTTTCAAAATGTATTAAAATCCTTGAGTGGGCGTAATAAAGAAAGTGCTGCACTGTGAAGCTCAGCGAACCATGTAAGGCCTCAAGATCCCTGCAGTGCTGGTGCGTGTTAGCGTGGCACGGAGCGTGTGTGTGTTAGCGTGGCATGGAGCGTGTGCGTGCGTATACCTTGCAGCCCTCACAGGTGATGCAGCGGTAGTGGTACCCAGTGGCCTTGTCCCCGCACACAACGCACGGCTCGTCCTTCTCCAGGTAGCTGGGGATGTACCCTGAAACAGAGAGGCTCAGCGCTAGGGGGGCAGCACCAGCCAGCCGGGGCGCTCGTGTTACCAGAGGAATCCACAACATCAAAACTTCAAAATGAGGAGTCCACAACATCAAAATAAAAAACTGGACAAAACAGCAGGGCACCACTGCCACCGGCACTGCCCCTCACCAGCCAACCCTACACTGCGACAAACCCAGGTCTCCCGTTGAACGTTACAGAAATGACCAGGTGCCTGGGAGTTTGAACAATCAGGCCGCTGATAAAAAATGAGTTAAAGCCGTCGGGAGTGACCGGCACAGATGCACGGGACAGCAAGTAATTCCTCCCTTCCTTTAGAGCCCCCCCCCCCGTGACTGGTGTTTCTGCTTCCCCAGTCTGTATGGCTTAACAGCGCTACAATGAAAACATCTATAAAACAGTAATAAATTCAATTTTTAAAAAGCAGATTTTCCTGGCGATTAGAACCAGACGCAAGCAATGGCTAATAAATGAGGACGAGGCTTCGCTCCTTACCAGACATGCTCTTCACAGAACACTGACTGTTCTTTCTTTTCCTCTTTGAACCATCGAGCCACCTGGAGGGAGAGGGGGAAGGGGGAGAGGGGAGAGGAGAGGGGAGGGGAGGGGAGGGGAGGGGAGGGTGCAGGGAGGGAGAGAAGGAAAATAGAAAGATAGCATTAACCTCACATCGCAACACACAGGACAATGGATTCCGGTTATACTTCAGTTAGTCAGAGATCCACTCCATGTTAGGCTGCATACAAATGAAGTACTAAATCTTAAATGCATCGCTTAAAAGACTAGTTTTCTTTATCAAAGTCCTTTATTACTGGAACACCCTAAAACAAAACAAAAAAACACTAAAGGGGTTCACTACGTGAAACCAGCCTTAAAACTTACAGCTTGTTTCACTGACTTTGATTGGTATTCATTTGGTATTTACATGCACACATCAGGAGTTCTTTTTTCATGTATTTTCTTTTTACCATGAACAGACTAACCCCGAATCAGCAGAATTCATAAATACAAACCAGACAAACTGGGAGAACCGAAACTCACCTGGCAATTAAACTAGGCACGAGCTCTCCTTGCAAACAAGTCCATGGATGGGCATGGCTTGACTGAACAGCTCCCTCCTTCCCTCCTCCACTCCTCACTAAGGGAACAGGGTGCCCCCCCCTCCCTCCCCTCCTCTCTCAGCTGTGTGAAGGGGTGCGTGCAGCCAGTCTCTGCAGAGTGCAGGATTGATGGAGCTCTGTGCGGAGCAGTCAGTGAAACTAATGGGAGCTGACACTTGCACACACAGCAGAGCAGAGCTCACACACACAGCACAGCACAGGACAGCAGAGCAGAGCAGAGCACACACAGCAGAGCAGAGCACACACGCACAGCAGAGCAGAGCACACGCACACAGCAGAGCAGAGCAGAGCACACACACACAGCAGAGCAGAGCACACACACACAGCAGAGCACACACACACAGCAGAGCAGAGCAGAGCAGAGCACACACAGCACAGCAGAGGAGAGCACAGCACAGCAGAGCAGCGCACACACACACAGCAGAGCACACACACACAGCAGAGCAGAGCAGAGCAGAGCACACACAGCACAGCAGAGGAGAGCACAGCACAGCAGAGCAGCGCACACACACACAGCAGAGCAGAGCAGAGCAGAGCAGAGCAAAGCAGAGCACACACACACAGCAGAGCAGAGGAGAGCACAGCACAGCAGAGCAGCGCACACACACACAGCAGAGCAGAGGAGAGCACAGCACAGCACAGCAGAGCACACACACACACACACAGCAGAGCAGGGGAGAGCACAGCACACAAAGCACAACTCAACACAGTACAACTCAACACAGCACAGCACACACAGCATAACTCAGCAGAGCACAGCATAACACAACACAGCACAACTCAGCAGAGCACAACTCAACACAACTCAACACAACTCAACACACCACAACACAGCACAACTCAACACACCACAACACAGCACAACTCAACACACCACAACACAGCACAACTCAACACAGCTCACACTGAACATTTCTACATACGCTAAGTCACAGCATTCAGGAGGGGCTATGTTAACAGCCATTAAAAGGGGATCATTAATTTATAAACAAGCCATCTTAACACCAACACTCATGTCTATTTTTAGTGCCACGTTTATCTTTTCCTCCAGCAAATGACATTTCACCCTTGCTTTACAGTTCTGTACGATTGCTAAAACACTTTATTCAAAAGATTACCAAAACGTTCAAAACTATTAACACAAAAAACAGAACAGTTCCAAAAGCCTAAATTCGAAACACATTTTCACATGTTTACATACAAAATGCTAAATTCTGAATCACCCACTCAATTCTTTAAGTGTGATTACCGCTCTGCAAGACACATTTCAAATGCTAATATCTACTCTTGCAAAACACTTAATTATATTTTCATTTACTAATGATTAGTACTCATTATTGCAAATGGCCTTGTCCATGTGAGAATGTAGAGAGGCTTAGTGAACAGAGGCTTGTCATTGAGAACAGCTGGACTGCCAAGAATGATATTCGCTTCAGGGAAATCCAAAAGGATAATTGTGGCTGACAACAACGTGTTTCGAGGGACTGATTCGATAAGCACCAAATCACAATGAAGCAGATCTAGTTGGTCCCTTTTCAAAGAAATGAAGAAAGGGTGAAGGTATTGCGACATCAATATGTTCAAGTAAGTGTACTACAGTAATGGTATGACTGAACATCTTTTTTTTTTTCACAGAGGAGGATGGAGTTTGATGTCAGTGCCAACCGACATGAATTCCTTTATATAGATGAAGCTGGCTTCAATCTGGCCCATCGTCGAATTTCCGAGAATGGTGTTGTGGCACGAAGCCCATTACTAGGGGCATGCAAGTCAGTGAATCTGCCGAATTCCCTGGACGTGCTGCACAATTGCCTCGTGCAACCAAATGCAGTAATCACATTTGTGGTGGTGTGGGACAATGTAAATTTCCATCACGCAGTGGTAGTGCGACAGCGGTTTGCAGCACATCCTCAATTCATAATGATGTTTTCTGCCACCCTATTCCCCTTTCCTTAACCCTATCGAGGAGTTCTTTTCGGCCTGGAGGTGGGAGGTGTATCTTCGCCACCCACATGCGCAAGCCACCCTTCTCCAGGCAATGGATGAAGATTGTGACGACATAACAGCAGAGCAATGCCAGGGATGGATGTGCCATTCAAATGCTGCCTTGCAAATGAAGACCTTAGATGCGATGTCGATGAAAATCTGTGGCCACAAGCACAAGAGAGGCTTGATGCTCAGGGATGACTGATCTATGCATTTGCATAGTATTGTATTAGCTTATTTTGTAAATTTACTAGAATGTATTTATATTCTTTTGTTCACTATAATTTATAGCCCTTTGTAACTTGAAAAAGATGTATGCATCCTGAGTTTAATTTACTTTTATTTAGTGTTAGGTAACAATATTTGACAAAGATTCAGGTATGTTATTTTGCTTGGATGATTAAACTCAAAATTTCTATTTGGTGTTTTGGTGCAGGATATGCTTTTGCAAAATGTGCTTATCAAATCTGACCTCAAAACTTTTACGCGTTAGAGGCTTTTGCTGCTGGAGTTAATAGTTTGGTTTTTTGTGTTAAAAGTTTTGAACTTTTTCACAATCTTTCGAAAATCCCTGTAAAACCATAAATAATTGCAGTCATATAATACAGGAATGGGAGTAAGACTTCTATTGCATAGCAGGTTCATCCACTCCAGGTTTTAATACAAGCTTGATTAGCCACAGTGTACAGGTAACAATCACACACACACACAGGGAGATACACACACACTGAGACACACACTGTGATACGCACACAGAGACACACACACTGAGACACACACACTGACACACACACACAGTCTTGGGAGGTTATAATCATTAGGGAGATGTCATAATCACAGCCTAGCACAGATATATAATTGCTAGGGAGTTGTCACGTTGTCACAGTTTAGCACAGATATATAATTGCTAGGGAGTTGTCACGTTGTCACATTTTAGCACAGATATATAATTGCTAGGGAGCTGTCACGTTGTCACAGTTTAGCACAGATATATAATTGCTAGGGAGTTGTCACCTTGTCACAGTCTGGATTTCAAAATGTAATTCAAGATGGTTTTTAAAAATGCATATGGGACAGGGAGGAGGGAGAGTGAATTTGCTTCTCCCTCCCTTGCTCGCTCTCCCCTCTCTCTCTCTCCCTCCTTCCCTTGCTGGCCCTGCGGAGCTCGGCTGGGCTGCCAGGAGGAGTCACATTCACACAGTGTCAATGGAGCCCAACTTTCAGGACTCCTGAGAGGAATCTGGCTGCTCCGTGAAAGGAGAGTAAAGAGAGGAAAAGAGCCAAGTAAATCTACTCTGAACCAATCACAGCATGAATAAATCACTATTAGGTTCACCAATTCAATACAGTCTAGTATAGATAACTCAGTGCTGTACTGAGGATCTGAGAGCCAGCTAATTCAATACAGTCTAGTATAGAGAACTCAGTGCTGTACTGGGGATCTGAGAGCCAGCTAATTCAATACAGTCTAGTATAGAGAACTCATTGCTGTACTGGGGATCTGAGAGCCAGCTAATTCAATACAGTCTAGTATAGAGAACTCAGTGCTGTACTGGGGATCTGAGAGCCAGCTAATTCAATACAGTCTAGTATAGAGAACTCAGTGCTGTACTGGGGATCTGAGAGCCAGCTAATTCAATACAGTCTAGTATAGAGAACTCAGTGCTGTACTGGGGATCTGAGAGTCAGCTAATTCAATACAGTCTAGTATAGAGAACTCAGTGCTGTACTGAGGATCTGAGAGCCAGCTAATTCAATACAGTCTAGTATAGAGAACTCAGTGCTGTACTGGGGATCTGAGAGCCAGCTAATTCAATACAGTCTAGTATAGAGAACTCAGTACTGTACTGGGGATCTGAGAGCCAGATAATTCAATACAGTCTAGTATAGAGAACTCAGTGCTGTACTGTGGATCTGAGAGCCAGCTAATTCAATACAGTCTAGTATAGAGAACTCAGTGCTGTACTGGGGATCTGAGAGCCAGCTAATTCAATACAGTCTAGTATAGAGAACTCAGTGCTGTACTGGGGATCTGAGAGCCAGCTAATTCAATACAGTCTAGTATAGAGAACTCAGTGCTGCACTGGGGATCTGAGAGCCAGCTAATTCAATACAGTCTAGTATAGAGAACTCAGTGCTGTACTGGGGATCTGAGAGCCAGCTAATTCAATACAGTCTAGTATAGAGAACTCAGTGCTGTACTGGGGATCTGAGAGCCAGCTAATTCAATACAGTCTAGTATACAGAACTCAGTGCTTGTTCAATGACTGGTTAACATCTTATTTTGTTGATTCCAGCCTTCCATTTACATAATAGAAGCTGGTCTATTTTAAGATCCTCTTAAGCTCGTCTCTGTCTCGCTCTCGCTCTTTTTCTCCATCCACTCAAGAGGCAGCTGTCAGTCCCTGTGACTGTAAATCACTGTGTGTCGTGCAAGTTCATATTTCATATTTTTATAGTACAGTGAACCAATTAAATGATTGATCGATTATTGATCGGCATGGCTTTTATTTTGCAAGCCCGATAAAACACGCCTTGATTGAGTAAAATTGCCCGGGTGCCCTAGTTATAGACTAATTGATAGATGATATCTATTATACCTCAAATGCATGATATTCTTGTGCATGTTTTCAGGTGTATTGAAGGCTTGATAAGAGTCCACACATTTTTCTGACTTTTATATTGAATAGTGAGGTTCTCAAAGCATTGGTAAAGTGGGCGGGCTCACCTTTTCTCTTCTCCCTCTGATTGGTTGCGATCCTGCTCTTTGGGCATGTGTTCCATTCACCTCAATTCCATCCAGCAGCCAATCACGCGAGACTGAGGCAGGCCCCACCCTCCGATGCAGGCTTGGCATTCGCGGGTTCTGATTGGTCGAGCTGCAGCGGCGGTGCGGCCGCGGGGGTTACCAGGGCGACACCACCTGGTGACATCAGAGACACACTCGTGTTGGCTAATAGGACTCTAGAAAAAAAAAAAAAAAAATCTGAAATAAAAAAAAATGGGTTTGGTTGGATTGATTTAGTGTGACTCAACTATTAGTTAACTAATGTAATTAAAGTAAGACTTTCACTGCTGCAATTTAAAGGATGTACAAATTAACAGCGTGTTGCCCACACTCCTTAAATGTTTTTAAAATTGTGATTCTTCCCTGCCTTTTAATAGAACAGGGAGGGGGGCCTTTGGTCACGCTTTCGGTCCCTCTGCACATGCAGAATTCAGTCGGTGACACACACAGCAACACACATGCATGCACTATCCCAGGAAGCAAGGATCAGTCACTGGGCACACAGAGTCCGTGTAACCCCCTTCTGAACAGCAAAGCATTAAAACGAGCAGAGAGCGCTCCCGAGTGGCGCATCTGGTAAAGAGTGCAGGATGCGCTCTATAGCCTGGACGTCGCCGGTTCGAGTCCAGGCTATTCCTTTGCCGACTGAGGACGGGAGCTCCCAGGGGGCGGCGCACAATTGGCCGAGCACCGCCCGGGGGGAGGGAGGGTTAGGTCGGCCAGGGTGTCCTCGGCTCACCGCGCACCAGCGACCCCTGTGGTCTGGCCGGGCTCCTGCGGACTTGCCTGTAAGCTGCCCAGAGCTGCGTTGTCCTCCGACGCTGTAGCTCTGAGGCGGCTGCACGGTGAGTCTGCAGAGTGAAAAAAAAAAGCGGTCAGCTGACGGCACACGCTTCGGAGGACAGCGTGCGTTTGTCTTCGCCGCTCCCGAGTCAGCGTGGTGGTGGTAGCGGCGAGCTGAGCCTAAAAATAATTGGCTATTCCAAATTGGGAGAAAAAAAAAATGATATAAACAATTGTCGACTATTAAATTAAAAAAAAAAAAAACACAACAACAACAGAGAGTCAATCACATCACACACAGAGCCTCACAGAGCACAGCCGCCTGATCACAGAGCGCATGATTGTAACTCATTGCAAATATTTAAACACTCTTCCCTTACAGGAGCCACTGAGGGGCCTAGATCGCCCAGCATTCCTCAGCTCTCACCACTACAGCCACGCTGTCTTTAACTCGCAGCTGGTTCCTTGCTGAAGGCTTCGGAAGCGATAGTAAAACTGTGTTCCCACACTCTGGCATCAATATGCTTTCTTTACACACACACAGAGTCTCTCCAAACCACAGCACAGCTCTCTCTCTCCCTCGCTCCCTCTCGCTCTGTGTGTTTGTGAGTCGAAGGAAGGAACGGGGAGGGGAGGGAGGGGGGGGGGGGCATTTCTCTAAACAGCTCTGCTGCCTCATTCAGTCCAGACAGACACATCCACAATGCCAAGGGGGAATTTTCCATTGGCTGTTTACTAGGCAAGGTAGGAAAGTGAAGTGCTACTTTCTCATGTTGACAGAGACACACAGTGCTCTGCGCTACAGATTGTTAGAGAACAAAAAAGTAAATGCATTGATGCTTGCTGGTCCAGTGGTTAAAGAAAGGGGCTCGATACCAGGAGGTTCAAGACTCCCACACCCCTAAAGTCGCTTCATTTAGTAGATACAGATTTTTTTCTCTTTTTTTTGTGTGGTCCGTTTCCAAAAGGATCTCAAACCCCAAACCTGCTCTCTGTTCTACCCTCCTTCACGCAGGAAAAAAAAAAGATGTTTTAAAAGACAACTCAGCTGTCTTTGATGCAGACTTTATCATTTCCACACGAGAAATGCAAAGCCTGCTTGCGCAGGAAATCATTTATCATGGTATAAAAAATGACTTTATCAGCTACATTAGTGTGCTGGGCTGCAGTGTGGAAGGAAGTGGGTTTGAGTAGCTTAGTGGTTAGAGTGCTGGGCTGCAGTGTGGAAGGCAGTGGGTTTGAGTAGCTCAGTGGTTAGCGTGCTGGGCTGCAGTGTGGAAGGCAGTGGGTTTGAGTAGCTCAGTGGTTAGCGTGCTGGGCTGCAGTGTGGAAGGCAGTGGGTTTGAGTAGCTCAGTGGTTAGAGTGCTGGGCTGCAGTGTTGAAGGCAGTGGGTTTGAGGAGCTCAGTGGTTAGCGTGCTGGGCTGCAGTGTGGAAGGCAGTGGGTTTGAGTAGCTCAGTGGTTAGCGTGCTGGGCTGCAGTGTGTTTGAGTAGCTCAGTGGTTAGAGTGCTGGGCTGCAGTGTGGAAGGCAGTGGGTTTGAGTAGCTCAGTGGTTAGAGTGCTGGGCTGCAGTGTTGGAGGCAGTGGGTTTGAGTACCTGCCAGGCACAGAGAACAGAACAACACCGTGCCTGCTTAACTTCTAAACATGAAAACAAAACCACTCAACATCAGTGCAAAAGAGGCATTGCCAGGGGTGGGAATAGGACTCCTGTTGCATAGCAATCTGATCCATTCCTGGTTTTACGGTCAGTTTAATAAGACACACCTGAGGTTGTTATCTGTATGCTGTGGCTGATCAAGCTCGTAGAATGGGTGAAACTGCTATGCAACAGGAGTCTTATTTCAATCCTTGCAATACTAATATATAATATCAAAATAAGTCTTAGTGTAGATTTGTACAGTAGAAAACAGATAAAAATACAAACATTTAATTATTCTCAATCTTGTGTTCGTAACACACCTCTGCAGTTGATCGAGCAGTGCTATATAATAATAACCACATGTGACGTGGTTGTTTGGGTGTACTAGACATCTCAGTCAGTCACACTGCCTTGTTAAAAGCAAGGTCCAAAGATTAGGGTTAAAACACAACACAACAGGTCATACAAACTGAATAACACACTCTTTAAGAGGAGGTTCAGGGTATAACACACTGTCTCTTTAAGAGGAGGATCAGGGTATAACACACTGTCTCTTTAAGAGGAGGATCAGGGTATAACACACTGTCTCTTTAAGAGGAGGATCAGGGTATAACACACTGTCTCTTTAAGAGGAGGATCAGGGTATAACACACTGTCTCTTTAAGAGGAGGATCAGGGTATAACACACTGTCTCTTTAAGAAGAGGATCAGGGTATAACACACTGTCTCTTTAAGAGGAGGTTCAGGGTATAACACACTGTCTCTTTAAGAGGAGGATCAGGGTATAACACACTGTCTCTTTAAGAGGAGGATCAGGGTATAACACACTGTCTCTTTAAGAGGAGGATCAGGGTATAACACACTGTCTCTTTAAGAGGAGGATCAGGGTATAACACACTGTCTCTTTAAGAGGAGGATCAGGGTATAACACACTGTCTCTTTAAGAGGAGGATCAGGGTATAACACACTGTCTCTTTAAGAGGAGGATCAGGGTATAACACACTGTCTCTTTAAGAGGAGGATCAGGGTATAACACACTGTCTCTTTAAGAGGAGGATCAGGGTATAACACACTGTCTCTTTAAGAGGAGGATCAGGGTATAACACACTGTCTCTTTAAGAGGAGGATCAGGGTATAACACACTGTCTCTTTAAGAGGAGGATCAAGGTATAACACACTGTCTCTTTAAGAGGAAAATCGGGGTATGGTTGGAGCTGCGTGGTGCAGTTCACCTCCGCACGGACACACAGATGTCTCTGTTGTGTAAAAGCATTACACAGCGTTACTCTGCTTGGCTTTGTCTGCTTAAAAATAAATAAATAAATAAATAAATAAATAAATAACAAACACATCAAACCCAGTTTGTATCACTGGCACACACACACACACACACGCACACGCACACGCACACGCACGCACGCACACACACACACACACACACACACACTGCTGAGGCTATCTGAGCCCAGACCCTTGAATGAGAACAGGACAGGCCCCCATCCCCACTAACACAGCCAGGCCCGTCTGGCAAGATAGGAATGAACTGGCTGTGCCAAGAATGTGTCCGCGTTCAAAAACAAACAAACCAGGACGCTTTCCTTACTGAAGACATCTCCCTCCCTCCCTCCCTTACTTACTCCATCCCTCACTCCCTTCATCTCTCACTCCCTCTCTCTTCCACACCCCCTCCCTCTTCCACACTCACTCTCTCTCTCCCTTCATGGGATGGAATTTTACTATTAGTTTGAAATATTATGTTTATCCTTCCTCCTGCATACTCTGTTTTATCACAGGGTAAGCAGACCCTGTTAACAGTGCATAGATGCAGAAATAAAAATAAAAACATTGAAAAGTATTATTATTATTAGTTTATTTAGCAGACGCCTTTATCCAAGGCGACTTACAGAGACTAGGGAGTGTGAACTATGCATCAGCTGCAGAGTCACTTACAACTACGTCTCACCCAAAAGACAGAGCACAAGGAGGTTAAGTGACTTGCTCAGGGTCACACAATGAGTCAGTGGCTAAGGTGGGATTTGAACCGGGGACCTCCTACTTACAAGCCCTTTTCGTTAACCACTGGACCACACAGTACTACCCATTAAATAAGAAATGCCTTAAAATAGTCAATAACCATACAGAAAGAACTGGGTTTTGGAGATTCTTAAGTACTGGTAGTAGGAGCAGTAGTAGTAATAGCTGTAGTATTTGTTAGCAACCTGCCAACCCTCTTCCTGTTAAATAACATTTTAGAACGAGAAAAGGCCATTCGGCCCATCAAGGCTTGTCCCTTGTTATCGCACCACTTTTCCCTACTGGGGATAAACTAATTTAAAAGCAGAGAGTCTTTTTAATGTTCCCAGTGTTTTAGATCCTACTACTTCACTTGGTAAGCTATTCCATGCATTTCTAACTCTCTGTGTAAAAAAATGCTTCCTACTTTCTGTTCTAAACTCTACTCAGCTTCTATTCATGTCGTCCTGTTCGACTCTCTGTGCTAAACTTGAAGCTGTGTCTTGGGTTAACTTTAGCAAGACCGTTTAGGATTTGAAAGACTTCAAATCAAGTCCCCTTGTTCCCTTTCTTTTTTCGAGGCTGAGGAGATTGAATTATTTTAACTCCATTCACATGCTCTACACTGTGGCTGTCTGTGCTCCCCAGGGCTCCCCTTTCACACACCCGATAAACAGCCAACTCAAGGTCTCTGATAAAAAGATGATTAGACAGGGAAAAAAAAAATGACATGGCCATTACCCTTAATAATAACAAACGCTAGTCTAAACACAATCCACTCTCAGCTCTGCAGCGCTGTCATTACCAGCACATTAATAATAATGAGCGCGGGTCTACAAACAGTCAATTTAATGATCTCTAGACTGCAGATAACCCACACAATGCAGTAGGTGTTTATTTGACAGTGGTGGGACAGTACAGTGTTGAACTGTGGTCCCACTGGTCTGTGATCTCGACGACGCTCCTCACTGCTAAGCCTCTAAGCCTCTGGCTTACAGCTCATTACTCCTCCTCGACCATTTTGCCTGAAGTGAAAAGCTGTATAAAACTGCAGCTCTGGAAGCAGTGGACTTGAATAACACAGGCTGGGCCCCGCAGTACTAAATCAAACACTTACTCAATCTCTCTGAACATTTCCTGTCTGGGATATTGGAGGGAGGGGGGGGGGGGCAGGCTTCTCCTTACTTCATTCAGGAGGAATCCTGGGCAAGCAAGCAAACGAGTGAGAGAGAGAGAGCGAGAGAGAGAGAGAGGGGGAGGGAGGGAGAGAATGAGAAAGTGAGAAAGAAAAAAGAAATAGAGAAGAAAAAGGGAGAATGAGAGAAAAAGAAAAAGCAAGAGAAAGGAAAGAGAGAGAGAGGAAAGAGCAGACCAGAGTTGAGACTGACTCTGAGCCAGGCTAGTCTGCAGGAGTGGTTATTGGCAGTCTGCCGAACAACACAGCCCTGTCCAATACAATGAGCTGAAAACTTTCATTCACCTTTTATTAAAATACTAACAATCATTAATGAGAGAGCTATTTTTTATTTTCTTACCTAAAATAATCATTTAGAAATCCTCTCTAGTTGGTGTAGTTTTTATCCTGTCCCGTCTCTGTTCCGCTCTGATTGGCTGGGGGTCGCTGTCAGTCATCTCAGTGGTCTGTTTGTACTGTAGTTTCACCCTGTTCTGACATCGTTGACTGAAGCAGCGCTACAATGCTCTCATTCGCTTAAATGACTGTCAATCATCAAGACCTGCACCGACTGTGCACTTTCATTTGCCAGCTACAGCGCCTGTCATTCAAAACGCCTACTTTGAAATTAGCGGGTTAAGGTGTAGGTAAGCTTTTGCTTTAGGTAATCTAGCTGGTAGTAAAACCTGGAATAGGTGAAACAGCTATGCAACAGGAGTCTTATTTACATCCCTGAAGGCATATGGGAGGTCTGTTAACTAGCCTGCACTTTCACACGCCCTACAGAGATCTCTCTAAACAGCTCCCCTGATGGTGGGAGGAGGGAAGACAGACAGATTTAACTACTGTAAAATGGTCTCTCTACTGGTATAAATTCTACTGCCAGGTAAAAATAAATATAGAAATATATAAAAGAAAGAAAGAAAGAAAGAAAGAAAGAAAGAAAGAAAGAAAGAAAGAAAGAAAGTGTGCTTGCTGCCAGGGCGGGAGAAACAGAAATGTTGATATTTTATTGTTCATTTTCAGTCATGGGATATCGTAGTTATATTAACCCTTTCATGCATAAAATGTTTTGGACAGATAATAAATATATTTTTCATAGAAAATTAAGAAAAAAAAAGCATCCAGCTCATGTACGGCTATCATGCATATTTGGGTCTTCCATTATGTCCCCATATAAAAATTGTATTGCAACACAGACTGCAAACAAATTGGTGCCCTGTGGGAATTAACAATATCAGTAATTAACTGAATTAGCATTATCAGTAAGTAACTGAATTAGCATTACCAGTAATTAACTGAATTAGCATTATCAGTAAGTAACTGAATTAGCATTATCACTAATTAACTGAAAAGGAGCCGATTACAATGTTTAAAACCCAACTTTCTTCCATCAAAAACACTCCACAGTTGTATCTGAATCCACGATAAACGAACCCTTAGAATAATGGTTCCCCTTGTAAGAAGCACAGCAGGGCATAGCAGTGAAAGAAAGCAGAGTGTTTTAAATGTTACAATACTGTGATTGCAACGCTCAAAGTGACATTGTTATATTACAGCAGCTTCTTATCACAAACTTAGATTTTAAATCATATTATTATTATTATTATTATTAGTCGACATGCTTTCAATGTGCTTTATCACACTTTCTTTGGCTTTTACCATCAGAGTAACTTATTTTCGCCTTGGTTCCCTGCCTCACAGTCCAGAGGACAAATGATTTCGAGGGGATAGATTACATAACCAACCCTGTGTTGTTTTCAGCCAGACTGGGTGCCTGACAGCGCTCAGCGAGGCACAACGTTTTACACACCTGGGTTTAAAACGCACAGGGTGTCGTTTTCTTTATGAAAAACACGTGGACTGCTGGCACTGATAATCTCTCCAGTCTCCTTATACTTACCTCGAGGCGCATTCCTGTGGTACTGTTTTCTCTGGCCGTGCCCAATGCCTTACGCATTTCATTGAAGAAAAAAAACAAACCAAACGAAACCAAAAAACCCTGTTATTGGTTATTGAGGCATTTCCAGTGAAGCGCAACATTTCACACTGTTAATCGCGCCGCGCCGTGACCTACTTTCGCAAGACTGGGTTTTCTCCTTCAACAAGAAAGAATCCGAGCACGTAACCCGTTCATGCAGGAAACCGTTTTAAAAATAGCCGAGCAAAAAGGTCGTTTTGGATTCGTGATATATATTGCTACTTTTCATTCAAATGAAACATTCTCGTCTTCCATGTGTTCCCATATCTATAGAACAGAAGAGAATCTTTTTTTTTTTTAAATCCGTGAAAGGGTTAAAAAAAAAAAAAAAAAAAAAAAACGCTTACCTAATTATTGTGTAGTTGAACTTACAGCACTATAAACCCCTTACCTTGCTTTACCTTGCTGGTATGGTAAAGCACTTTTAAATATGCTTTACCATGCTGTCACTATGCTTTATTACACTATGCTGTGCTTTAATGAATGGAAACGTTTATAAGGGTTAGTTTACCATGGCTTGTATTTTAATATGCTTTACCAGACCTCTCTGTGCTTTACTATGCTTTCATAGTGGGTGAGGAAGCAGTTCAGTCTCCGTGCCTCAAGCCTGCCCTGGACTGGACTGGAGGGAGCACCCTTTCTCTTAGGGGGTGAGGGAGCAGTTCAGTCTCCGTGCCTCAAGCCTGCCCTGGACTGGAGGGAGCACCCTTTCTCTTAGGGGGTGAGGGAGCAGTTCAGTCTCCGTGCCTCAAGCCTGGCCTGGACTGGACTGGAGGGAGCACCCTTTCTCTTAGGGGGTGAGGGAGCAGTTCAGTCTCTGTGCCTCAAGCCTGCCCTGGACTGGACTGGAGGGAGCACCCTTTCTCTTAGGGGGTGAGGGAGCAGTTCAGTCTCTGTGCCTCAAGCCTGCCCTGGACTGGAGGGAGCACCCTTTCTCTTAGGGGGTGAGGGAGCAGTTCAGTCTCCGTGCCTCAAGCCTGCCCTGGACTGGACTGGAGGGAGCACCCTTTCTCTTAGGGGGTGAGGGAGCAGTTCAGTCTCCGTGCCTCAAGCCTGCCCTGGACTGGACTGGAGGGAGCACCCTTTCTCTTAGGGGGTGAGGGAGCAGTTCAGTCTCCGTGCCTCAAGCCTGCCCTGGACTGGACTGGAGGGAGCACCCTTTCTCTTAGGGGGTGAGGGAGCAGTTCAGTCTCCGTGCCTCAAGCCTGCCCTGGACTGGACTGGAGGGAGCACCCTTTCTCTTAGGGGGTGAGGGAGCAGTTCAGTCTCCGTGCCTCAAGCCTGCCCTGGACTGGACTGGAGGGAGCACCCTTTCTCTTAGGGGGTGAGGGAGCAGTTCAGTCTCCGTGCCTCAAGCCTGGCCTGGACTAGCCACACCTCCCTACCTATCAGTGATGAGTAGCACACACAGCCCATCCCTGCAGTACACTAGCTTCGCTGGCACTTGCAGGAGGGACATTGTAGGATTACTGTGGTTTGACATCCCTGCTCTGTTTTTAATAAACACACACACAGGATCAGATGTTATCTCCCAGCTGGCTGGTTCTTCTGATGCAGCAGCTTCATTAGAAAGCGGAGCAGGGGGCTCGGCCCAGATTATTGCTTTGATTGGCTAATCCTACTCACAGAGACACACGCCTTTACAAATTGGCAAATTGGAGCCTTGAGACAGGAGCTTTTTAAAAAGGAGCTCTTACTGTGTTTTGTTACATTCTAAAACCCCCCTCTCTTCAAAGCAGCGCTACCCAAGGCTTTCAAATCCAGTTTCTTACCTCACATTGAGACGTATTCTCAAAGCATTTACTCCAGTCTTTAATGAACTAAATCCACCCAAAGTACAATACAAAAGGAAACTTGATCCAAAGTAGATGACCACTAGATGGCGCTGTCTCTTACGTCAATCAGCTTTTAGGACCCAGACAGAGCACTGATGGGCTGAATGACCTCCTCCCGTTCAGACACTTATGTATGTCATTTTTATATTCCTGCTGTATTTATTTCTAGCAAGACATTTTGGCCGATCTATCCCATGTTGCATAAGTCTCTGGCAGGCAACTAGAAAGAAGAGCAGCTCCTGAACTTAGAGTCAAAGCCCCTTCTCACTGACTTATCAAGAAAGTTAGAAAGTTTACTGCTGTATTTTTGTACGGTGTTTTTGCAGTTTTCCCATGTTTATACTACGCATGGTATGCCATGTTTATTAATATGCTTTACCACACCTCTCTGTACTTTACAATGCTTCCCTATGCTTTGCCATACCTCTCTGTACTTTACAATGCTTCCCTATGCTTTGCCATACCTCTCTGTGCTTTACAATGCTTCCCTATGCTTTACCATACCTCTCTGTACTTTACAATGCTTCCCTATGCTTTGCCATACCTCTCTGTGCTTTACAATGCTTCCCTATGCTTTACCATACCTCTCTGTGCTTCACAATGCTTGCATATGCTTTACCACACCTCTCTGTGCTTTACAATGCTTCCCTATGCTTTACCACACCTCTCTGTGCTTTACAATGCTTCCTTATGCTTTACCATACCTCTCTGTGCTTTACAATGCTTCCCTATGCTTCACCAGACCTCTCTGTACTTTACAATGCTTCCCTATGCTTTACCAGACCTCTCTGTGCTTTACAATGCTTCCCTATGCTTTACCACACCTCTCTGTGCTTTACAATGCTTCCTTATGCTTTACCATACCTCTCTGTGCTTTACAATGTTTCCCTATGCTTTACCATACCTCTCTATGCTTTACCATACCTCTCTGTGCTTTACAATGCTTCCCTATGCTTCACCAGACCTCTCTGTACTTTACAATGCTTCCCTATGCTTTACCAGACCTCTCTGTGCTTTACAATGCTTCCCTATGCTTTACCACACCTCTCTGTGCTTTACAATGCTTCCTTATGCTTTACCATACCTCTCTGTGCTTTACAATGCTTCCCTATGCTTCACCAGACCTCTCTGTACTTTACAATGCTTCCCTATGCTTTACCATACCTCTCTGTGCTTCACAATGCTTGCCTATGCTTTACCATACCTCTCTGTGCTTTACAATGCTTCCCTATGCTTTACCATACCTCTCTGTGCTTTACAATGCTTGTCTATGCTTCACCATACCTCTCTGTACTTTACAATGCTTTCCTATGCCTTATCATACCTCTCTGTGCTTTACAATGCTTTCCTATGCTTTACCATACCTCTCTGTGCTTTACAATGCTTGTCTATGCTTCACCATACCTCTCTGTACTTTACAATGCTTTCCTATGCTTTATCATACCTCTCTATGCTTTACCAGTTTAGTGCAGGAAACTTTCACAAGGGTAATTGCAAGAACGACTGCAGAACTGATAAAGGTTGTTTTGTGTGCATGCAGGTTCACTGTTCACAGATTGAAACGCTATCTACAGCATCGAATGACATCACACTCAGAGCAGTGAGATTGGGGATCTAGGATCTCCCTGACACACACACACACACACACACACACACACACACACACACACACACACACACTGAGACTAAAGGAGCGCTTACAATTAAAAGCTATCTATTGACTTCAAAATGGCTTCAAAGCAGGCTCGTCCATTTCCATCTTCCAGATCAAATCAGTTTCAATGAGGACTGTCTGTCTGCCTGCCTTTCTTTCTTTCTCCAGCTTGAAATCATTACAGAGCTCCCTGGAAGAGATATATATTTTTTAAACACAAACACTGCTCTAAATTTAGCAGCCGAGACTTACTTTCTTCTATTTTTTTGAATGTACGCAGAGATGAAGCAATATAAGCAGCGATCCGGGACCCTGCCTGCGCAGCCTAACTACAGCTCTGAAACAGCTCTGCACTGGCGATTGTGTTTTGACGGTCACTCACTTACGGCGAGGTACAGAAAGGACTTACAGTATTTTGTGGTTTCCCCTCTTCCTCTATTCCTCCCCCTCTCCCCTCCCATATCCCCCTCCCCCCTTCCATATCCCCCTCTCCCTATCCCCTCCCATATCCCTCTCCCTAACCCCTCCCATATCCCCCTCCCCCCTTCCATATCCCCCTCTCCCTATCCCCTCCCATATCCTCCTCCTCCTCCCCCTATCCCCTCCCATATCCCTCTCCCTAACCCCTCCCATATCCCCCTCCCCCCTTCCATATCCCCCTCTCCCTATCCCCTCCCATATCCCTCTCTCTAACCCCTCCCATATCCCCCTCCCCCCTTCCATATCCCCCTCTCCCTATCCCCTCCCATATCCTCCTCCTCCTCCCCCTATCCCCTCCCATATCCCTCTCCCTAACCCCTCCCATATCCCACTCCCCCTTCCATATCCCCCTCTCCCTATCCCCTCCCATATCCTCCTCCTCCTCCCCCTAACCCCTCCCATATCCTCCTCCTCCTCCCCCTCCCCCCCCTCCCCTATCATCCTCCTACCCATCCCCCTTCCATATCCTCCTCCTCCTCCCCCTCCCCTCCCCTCCCCTATCATCCTCCTACCCATCCCCCTTCCATATCCTCCTCCTCCCCTCCCCTCTCATCCTCCTCTCTGCTCTCATATCCCCTCCTCTCCCCTCCCCTCCCCTCCCCTATCATCCTCCTACCCCTCCCCCTTCCATATCCTCCTCCTCCTCCCCCTCCCCTCTCATCCTCCTCTTCGCTCTCATATCCTCCTCCCCCCTCCCCTCCCCTCCCCTCCCCTATCATCCTCCTACCCCTCCCCCTTCCATATCCTCCTCCTCCCCTCCCCTCTCATCCTCCTCTTCGCTCTCATATCCTCCTCCCCCCTCCCCTCCCCTCCCCTCCCCTCCCCTATCATCCTCCTACCCCTCCCCCTTCCATATCCTCCTCCTCCCCGCTCTCATATCCTGCTGATCATGGCTTTGCGCAGAAACTCTGTAATGTACAGTAACGCGCTTTGGGGGGGGCGACGACAATAAAGCAACACAAAGCGTCTAAAAAAACACAGAATTGTAACAGACGTGATTATCTCACTAGAAATCACGAAAAACAGGAAATACTGTCAAACATCAAAAAGAGGGGTTCGTTTTAGAACTATGCACACAATAACAGCCCTGCACAGACTAGCTAGGTGGGTTGTACAAACAGCGAGGTCTGGTACCTGGGTAAACTAACCCATATAAAAGTGTCCCACAGTAAAAGCACAGCACAGTGTAATAGAGTGAAAGCATGGTGAAGCATAGGGAAGCATTGTTAAGCACAGAGCGGTCTGGTAAAGCATAGGGAAGCATTGTAAAACAGAGAGGTATGGTAAAGCATAGGGAAGCATTGTAAAGCACAGAGAGGTCTGGTAAAGCATAGGGAAGCATTGTAAAGCACAGGGAGGTATGGTAAAGCATAGGGAAGCATTGTGAAGCACAGAGAGGTCTAGTAAAGCATAGGGAAGCATTGTAAAGCACAGAGAGGTCTGGTAAAGCATAGGGAAGCATTGTAAAGCACAGAGAGGTCTGGTAAAGCATAGGGAAGCATTGTAAAGCACAGGGAGGTATGGTAAAGCATAGGGAAGCATTGTGAAGCACAGAGAGGTCTAGTAAAGCATAGGGAAGCATTGTAAAGCACAGAAAGGTCTGGTAAAGCATAGGGAAGCATTGTAAAGCACAGAGAGGTCTGGTAAAGCATAGGGAAGCACTGTAAAGCACAGAGAGGTGTGGTAAAGCATAGGGAAGCATTGTAAAGCACAGAGAGGTCTGGTAAAGCATAGGGAAGCATTGTAAAGCACAGAGAGGTCTGGTAAAGCATAGGGAAGCACTGTAAAGCACAGAGAGGTGTGGTAAAGCATAGGGAAGCATTGTAAAGCACAGAGAGGTCTGGTAAAGCATAGGGAAGCACTGTAAAGCACAGAGAGGTGTGGTAAAGCATATTAATAAGCATGGCAAACCAGGGAGGGTACACTATGGGAAATGCAGAGCATATCCATGGGACAAAGCATTTGTAAAACTGTTAAAATTACCATGGTACATTTTTATAAGGGAAAACCTGGACTGGCTCAAACTGCACAGCAATATTCTTATGATAATTATTATGATGATGATTTGTGCTTGGTTGTACTGTCTCTCTCTCTCTTCTCCACTGTCCTGGAATGATTTGATTTCTCTGATAATATATTCCCCCCCACCCCCCCCAGCGCAGACACAAACACACACACAGGCACACGTACGCACGCACACAGACTCTCACACACACACAGCGCAGATGGCAAACACTATCCCGGCCAGATGGCATCTTCCCTTTTAATAGGAGCATTACCAGATTGTTACATAACCAGTCTGTGAGTCTGTGTGTGTGAGTGTGAGTGTGTGTGTGTCTATGTGTGTGAGTTTGTGTGTGTGTGAGTCTGTGTGTGTTTGTGTGAGTTTCTCTCTCTCTCTGGTGTGTGTGTGTGTGTGCGTGTTTCTGTGAGTCTGTGTGTGTGTGTGTGAGTGTGTCTATGTGTGTGAGTTTGTGTTTGTGTGAGTTTCTCTCTCTCTCTGGTGTGTGTGTGTGTGTGAGAGAGAGTTTCTCTCTCTCTGGTGTGTGTATGTGAGTCTGTATGTGTGTGTGTGCGTGTTTCTGTGAGTCTGTGTGTGTGTGTGTGAGAGTTTCTCTCTCCCTGGTGTTTGATGAAATCCTCTTTGCTGGTGTGTGTGTGTGAGAGTTTCTCTCTCTCTCTCTCTCTCTCTCTCTCTCTCTCTGGTGTGTGTGTGTGTGGGTGCGAGTCTTGCTCCCAGTCCATGTGACACAGCAGTCAAATTGTTCTCTCTCTGCATTGTGGGACTGTGGGAGGGGCCACCTTCTTTTTATCTTGAAACTCTATTTATTTATTTTTATATAGCTATGTATTTACTTTGGGTCTGGCAATGCCGCCGTCGACTCTGCTTAAGAAAGTCACTTTAGCGAATGTTCCCCCTTTTATCCTGACACGAAACAGGGCAGGTCTCTTCACAGGCAGGTGTAGAAACCAGAGCAGGAGCACAGTGCAGCTTGAAAGTTTTGTGACAACAGACTCAATGAAATGTTTTAACTTCAAAGTTGTACTTGCCAGAGCAGCTTGGTGGCATTTTGCTATTGCACGGACTGGGGTATGCGGACCTGCGTTCAGGCTGCAAGCGGCCCAGAGGCAGCTGTACAAACCTGAGAGTTGAGCTGAGGGGTCTGGGGCTCTGGCTCTTCTGGGACAGGCTGTGGGGACTCAACTTGGACAGAAACTCCCGGCAAAGTGAGTTTTTATTTTTGCAGAGCTGCTGTTTTTTTAACGGCATTTTTCAATGTGAATTTTTTTGTAATTCAAGATAGCTTTTTTTACAGCCCGGCACTGTAACCCTGCCCCCTGACAGATTGGGTGCTTTTTGCTATGAGATACATTGGCTGCTTTTTGCTATGAGATACATTGGCTGCTTTTTGCTATGAGATACATTGGCTGCTTTTTAATATGAGATGCATTGGGTGCTTTTTGCTATGAGATACATTGGCTGCTTTTTACTATGAGATGCATTGGGTGCTTTTTGCTATGAGATACATTGGGTGCGTTTTGCTATGGGAGAGACGATGCACTGTGTATTTTGAGAGTCCTGGTTGTGAGCAGGATACAGATGGACATTTTTTGAAGTTATTGGATGGCTTGTTTTGTGCACTTGGATTTATTTCTGTTTTAATAGAAGGGATTCTAAACTCTCTTCCCCCCCCCCCCTCCCCCAGCATTGCTCACGCCCACTCTGAACCTTCAGGGGTCCTCATGGGAACCACTCAAAAGAGGCCAAAGGGCGAGTGCGGAGAATCTCAAAGCACACTGAACACTACAGGAAATACAACAGCAGGAGGGCAAACAGTCACGATAGTTTACCTCTCTGTGCTTTACAATGCTTGCCCTTTACTATAGGAAACTATTATAAGGGTTAGTTTACTGCTCTGTGTATTTTGGGTCCCCTGGTGTATGGTGCAATAAACTATATTACAGGGATGGGATAAATACTACAGCAGTTTCACCCATCACCCATCAAGCTTGATTCGCCCCAGGTAACAAGCTCAGGTGTGTCTCATTAAACACACCGTCAAACCAGGACTGGATCAAACCACTGCTATGCAACGGGAGTGTAAAAATAACCTTCAAATCACTCTTTCCTTTTCTGGACAGTGCTTCTGTATCTCTGTGAATTAGCCCCCAGTTCTTGGAGCTGACTCAGAACACACAAGCCTCTGTTTCCGCTGCGAGACTTTTCCATTTTTTTTCCGTTTCGGTTTTGGAATCACACCCCTCTGCAGAGCGTTCAGTGCAGTACAGAACAATACAGAACAGAACAGAGCTCCAGGTCAGGGCACATGCCACCGAGCGACTGGCCTGGGTTCAACGAGGAGGAGAACGCTGGTACACATAAAATACACCCTGCTGTGCTTTAACTGTGGGAAGCTTTTATAAGGGTTAGTTTATCCTGTTTTTTAATATGCTTTACCATACCTCTCCATGCTTTACAGTGCTTCCCTATGCTTTACCATACCTCTCTGTGCTTTACAATGCTTCCCTATGCTTTACCAGACCTCTCTGTGCTTTACAATGCTTGCCTATGCTTTACCATACCTCTCTGTGCTTTACAATGCTTCCCTATGCTTTACCAGGCCTCTCTGTGCTTTACAATGCTTCCCTATGCTTTAGCATACCTCTCTGTGCTTTACAATGCTTCCCTATGCTTTACCAGACCTCTCTGTGCTTTACAATGCTTCCCTATGCTTTACCATACCTCTCTGTGCTTTACAATGCTTCCCTATGCTTTACCAGACCTCTCTGTGCTTTACAATGCTTCCCTATGCTTTACCAGACCTCTCTGTGCTTTACAATGCTTCCCTATGCTTTACCATACCTCTCTGTGCTTTACAATGCTTCCCTATGCTTTACCAGACCTCTCTGTGCTTTACAATGCTTCCCTATGCTTTACCAGACCTCTCTGTGCTTTACAATGCTTCCCTATGCTTTACCAGACCTCTCTGTGCTTTACAATGCTTCCCTATGCTTTACCAGACCTCTCTGTGCTTTACAATGCTTCCCTATGCTTTACCAGACCTCTCTGTGCTTTACAATGCTTCCCTATGCTTTACCAGACCTCTCTGTGCTTTACAATGCTTCCCTATGCTTTACCATACCTCTCTGTGCTTTACAATGCTTCCCTATGCTTTACCAGACCTCTCTGTGCTTTACAATGCTTCCCTATGCTTTACCAGACCTCTCTGTGCTTTACAATGCTTCCCTATGCTTTACCAGACCTCTCTGTGCTTTACAATGCTTCTCTATGCTTTACCATACCTCTCCGTGCTTTATTACACTGTGTCTGTGTGTGTCTCAGGGATGGGAATTTTAAACAGTTAAATGTATTAACTCTAAAGAAGTGGTAAAACGTTTAATAATATGCTAGCCGTCACGTGACAAACGTCACCAAACGCATAGTTTTTTATGCATTCATTTTAGTAATTTATCATCAGTAGTCCGTCGCGTATCAGACTGCTCTGGTGCCACAGTAAGGGCAGATATTATAAAAAGGAAGGGGTTTGGCAACTGCTTCCAAGTAGTTTTCTAATTGGTGCAACAGAAAGACTGACACTGGGGCGGGTATTATTCTCGGTCGATCTGGCGTTTCATTGGTGCACTGTGTGTGTGTTTATGCCTGTAGTAGGCGTGGCATGGTATTAATTCCACGGCAGGGTTAAATAACGTTAATGATTTTTCTGAGTTTGTTCTAGATTTAAAATGGCATCTCTAAACAAAGAAAGCCACGTTTGGAAGTATTTTGAGGAACCGGATGAGAAAACTGTGGTATGGAAATAATTATGCCAAACAAAATTGCCGTACCACAAAAACACAAGTTCAATGCTTCACAGTTTGAAATGAAAACATTCAGGATTATTGCGGGTACCAATGAAAAGCAAACATCCATAACAACATTTGTTATAGATTTGGCCAAACAGGACGTGATCACGTTATCCCCTATGAGGGCAGTGCGTGTGAATCGTGAATGCTGCAGTTTTGAAATCGATGTCAGATTATCTCAATACTGTGCCGACCAATAAAACAATAACAGCGAGGCTGGAAAAACTTAAAGAAAATCGAGCTGCAGCTGTTCAGACAAAACTTTCAAAGGCAGAAAAAGTTACCACAGACTCGAGGACCCCATTCCCCAATCTTCCCATAGGTGGAAGACTTTGTTCTGTAAGCTTTTGGTCCGAACGGCCGTTTCTGTTTAGTACAGTTTTTATTTGTTGGAACGACTGCACTAAAGTAAAGGACCTCTGAGACATACTTCAAACAGATAGGCCAGGCACCTCTTTTTACAATTTAATATAAAGTTGTGTGGATACCTGAATTTGAATACTTTACGTTATTTAGTAACACTTGACCATATACAATTAACTGCACAAGAAGACAAACACAAAATACTTGTCTCGAGCAACATGATTTCAAAAATCCCACCGCTACTATCAAAAACCACAAACTTTTAAATCTCTTAGGCAGACTTTTTAACATCAGTCACAGTGCTCTTTACAATTCCAATATATTGTGCTATTTTATCTGTCAGCCTGTGTCTGTCTGTCTGTCTGTCTGCCTGCCTGCATGTATGTCTGTCTGTCTGCCTGTATGTATGTCTGCCTGTCTGTCTGTCTGTCCATTAAGGGTTTCTGCAAGCAGGTTTATGGTTTCTGTCTCAGGAGTAAAAACAAGACCTCCATTCCAGACAGTTTGAAACAGAAACAAGTCTCCGCCCGCCCCTCGTGCAAACTGGTTTATCAGGATTGAGGGAGGGGAGGGGAGGGAATATTTAACTTTATTTATTTATTTTTTTACCTCCAACAAGTTCCTGGCCTCGTTATCCTGTAGTCAAAAATAATCCCTGATTTAATCACATCCTAATGTAACTATAACTATTTAATCATATCCTGATGTAACTATCACTTATCTGCTGTATTATTGAATTGTGGTTTGTCACACTTGAACAAAAGTTATTGTATTTCTTGCTCTCATTGTATTACTTGTATTGTAACACTTGAAATGTATTTGCTTACGATTGTAAGTCGCCCTGGATAAGGGCGTCTGCTAAGAAATAAATAATACAGTAACGTGTGCCATAGAGAACAGTGCTGTTCTGGGGATCTGAGAGCCAGCTAATTCAACACAGTCTAGTATAGAGAACTCAGTGCTGTACTGGGGATCTGAGAGCCAGCTAATTCAACACAGTCTAGTATAGAGAACTCAGTGCTGTACTGGGGATCTGAGAGCCAGCTAATTCAACACAGTCTAGTATAGAGAACTCAGTGCTGTTCTGGGGATCTGAGAGCCAGCTAATTCAATACAGTCTAGTATAGAGAACTCAGTGCTGTTCTGGGGATCTGAGAGTTAGCTAATTCAACACAGTCTAGTATAGAGAACTCAGTGCTGTACTGGGGATCTGAGAGCCAGCTAATTCAATACAGTCTAGTATAGAGAACTCAGTGCTGTTCTGGGGATCTGAGAGTTAGCTAATTCAACACAGTCTAGTATAGAGAACTCAGTGCTGTACTGGGGATCTGAGAGCCAGCTAATTCAACACAGTCTAGTATAGAGAACTCAGTGCTGTACTGGGGATCTGAGAGCCAGCTAATTCAACACAGTCTAGTATAAAGAACTCAGTGCTGTACTGGGGATCTGAGAGCCAGCTAATTCAACATGGTCTAGAACTCAGTGGTTGCCTAACTCTCTCCAGGGTAGAAGTTTCTCTACTGCTGTGTTTTTGTAGCAAGGCCAACACAGAGGTAATTTCACTCTGTGTACCATGACGTGAAAGATGGTGGGAGGGAGGGAGGAATGCAGCTGTGACGGGCGGTGTAATCAAACCCAGTCAACGACACTCTGTGTGCGGAACAGGGCTTCCCCGAGAATTATTTAACCCCTTGCTCACTGCACAGTACCTGAGTTCTCATTTTATAAACCTGCTGCTTCGCTGTGCGCTGGTGTCATGCGGTGCTGTGTTTCCAAGGCTGGCTTCGTCTCCTCTCCCTGTGCTCTCTGACTCCCTCCCTCCCTCCCTCGCTCGCTCGCTGAGGCCTTTTGGGGGATCCCAGCTCCCGCCAAATTCCTGACAAGAACACAGTGTCTGGAACCCCCGGCCAAATATATTTGAAGCAAACAAACAAAAAAATGTAAAAAGGAAAGGAGGGAGAGGAGCCAGCGAATTTCACACAGGAAAACAATGGCATCGCCTCCGAGACAAACACACTGGAGTGCTGTCAACTCAGCACAGCAGCGGCACAGAGCACACTTACAAAAGTTTACTGCTGTAGTTTTCTGCAGGGTATTTTTGCAGCTTTCATGTGGTTACACTGTGCATTTACCACGGTGTGCTTTTACTGTGGAAACATTTATTTTTTAAATATCCTTTACCACACCTCTCTGTGCTTTACAGTGTTTCACTATGCTTTCACTGTGCTCTATTAGTCTGTGCCGTGCTTTTGCTGTGGGGAAACTTTTATAATGGTTAGTTTACCCTTATACCCTTGCAATGAACAATGAAAGAAAGCAATCTCTCCTCCTTCCCCTCTCTCTCCTCCTCCCTCTCTCTCACCCCTCCCTCTGATCTGTTTCACAGCACATCTGGAAATTCTATACAAAACAAAATTCCCCAGAAAACTGAGCCAGATATCTTTCACTGGTCAGGGAAAGGAAGAAGCAGTGTGGCCAAGTGGTTAAAGGAGAGGGACTGGGAGCGAGTCAGGGAGGGAGGCAGTGTGGCTCTAGTGGTTAGTGTGAGGAGGGACTGGGAGGGAGGCAGTGTGGCTCTAGTGGTTAGTGTGAGGAGGGACTGGGAGGGAGGCAGTGTGGCTCTAGTGGTTAGTGTGAGGAGGGACTGGGAGGGAGGCAGTGTGGCTCTAGTGGTTAGTGTGAGGAGGGACTGGGAGGGAGGCAGTGTGGCTCTAGTGGTTAGAGCTGAGGAGGGACTGGGAGGGAGGCAGCGTGGCTCTAGTGGTTAGTGTGAGGAGGGACTGGGAGGGAGGCAGTGTGGCTCTAGTGGTTAGTGTGAGGAGGGACTGGGAGGGAGGCAGTGTGGCTCTAGTGGTTAGTGTGAGGAGGGACTGGGAAGGAGGCAGTGTGGCTCTAGTGGTTAGTGTGAGGAGGGACTGGGAGGGAGGCAGTGTGGCTCTAGTGGTTAGTGTGAGGAGGGACTGGGAGGGAGGCAGTGTGGCTCTAGTGGTTAGAGCTGAGGAGGGACTGGGAGGGAGGCAGTGTGGCTCTAGTGGTTAGTGTGAGGAGGGACTGGGAAGGAGGCAGTGTGGCTCTAGTGGTTAGTGTGAGGAGGGACTGGGAGGGAGGCAGTGTGGCTCTAGTGGTTAGTGTGAGGAGGGACTGGGAAGGAGGCAGTGTGGCTCTAGTGGTTAGTGTGAGGAGGGACTGGGAGGGAGGCAGTGTGGCTCTAGTGGTTAGTGTGAGGAGGGACTGGGAGGGAGGCAGTGTGGCTCTAGTGGTTAGTGTGAGGAGGGACTGGGAGGGAGGCAGTGTGGCTCTAGTGGTTAGTGTGAGGAGGGACTGGGAGGGAGGCAGTGTGGCTCTAGTGGTTAGTGTGAGGAGGGACTGGGAGGGAGGCAGTGTGGCTCTAGTAGTTACAGCAGAGAGAATGTGCTAAAGCGCTTGCTGTAGTACAGAATACCGTTGTGTTTACAGGAGGTTTTGCAAGGGTTTTTTTTTTTATTTTATTTTTTTAAGTTTCGGTTCCAGTGCTTTATCTGCACGTGTGGCAGGTTCCCCTGTCTGTCTGTCAGTCTAACTGGTTGCCATGGCAGCGGGGCGGCGGGGGAAAGACCCCGTCACCAGCGTTACTGAACTCTGAGCTCTCAGACAGGAAGACTGTTTTCGTGTTTTCTTTTGTGGTGTTTTTTTTGCTTGTTGAAAATTACAGAAGCAGGAGAGGAAAGTTGAAGGGTTGTTTTATTTTCTTTAAGCAATACAGATCCACCCCTTAGAACAGCGTCCTGCAGTAAAAGCACAGCACAGTGACAGAATGGTAAAGCATAGGCAAGCATTGTAAAGCACAGAGGTGTAAAGCATAGGGAAGCATTGTAAAGCACAGAGAGGTATGGTAAAGCATAGGGAAGCATTGTAAAGCACAGAGGTGTAAAGCATAGGGAAGCATTGTAAAGCACAGAGAGGTATGGTAAAGCATAGGCAAGCATTGTAAAGCACAGAGAGGTCTGGTAAAGCATAGGGAAGCATTGTAAAGCACAGAGAGGTGTGGTAAAGCCTAGGCAAGCATTGTAAAGCACAGAGAGGTATGGTAAAGCATAGGGAAGCATTGTAAAGCACAGAGAGGTCTGGTAAAGCATAGGGAAGCATTGTAAAGCACAGAGAGGTATGGTAAAGCATAGGGAAGCATTGTAAAGCACAGAGAGGTCTGGTAAAGCATAGGGAAGCATTGTAAAGCACAGAGAGGTCTGGTAAAGCATAGGCAATCATTGTAAAGCACAGAGAGCTCGCTAAGAAATAAATAATAATAAAGAGAGGTATGGTAAAGCATATTAAGACACTCCAGTAACCCCTAGACAGGACCGATGTACAAACGAATCGCTGAGCGGTCGGTAAGCGCCCTTCGCAGCGAGCCCCAGTGCCTCGGTCTTTCTACACAAACTGAAACTGCTGCTGCTGCTGATGTCGTAATTTCAGGAAGGTTTCAGAGAGTTATATAGGAACAAATAAAAAGAACACAGTGTGTGGTCAAATGCTGCCCTCACCAACCCACTGCCTTCCACACTGCAGCCCAGCACTCTAACCACTGAGCTATTTAAACCCGCTGCCTTCCACACTGCAGCCCAGCACTCTAACCACTGAGCTACTCAAACCCACTGCCTTCCACACTGCAGCCCAGCACGCTAACCACTGAGCTACTCAAACCCACTGCCTTCTACACTGCAGCCCAGCACGCTAACCACTGAGCTACTCAAACCCACTGCCTTCCACACTGCAGCCCAGCACTCTAACCACTGAGCTACTTAAACCCACTGACTCCACCCCCACCCTCACCCCCCCAAACTCAGTGTCCCGAGGGAAGACTTTCCTTCCAGAATGAGGGATTATTTCAGGACAGATTAGAGTTTCATTTTGTTATCCTGCTGTTCTGAGAAGGAGAGAGGGAACAGAGCCTGAAACAATTCTCAAAGGATTAATCCCCTGCCGTGGAGTCTAACACACCACTGGTATATAAACACACACACAGACACGTTGATACACACACACACACAACCTGTCATCTACTCAACACACACACACACACACACAACCTGTCATCTACTCAACACACACACACACACACACAACCTGTCATCTACTCAACACACACACACACACACACACAACCTGTCATCTACTCAACACACACACACAGACAAGGACACATGCAAACACAGACAAGGACACACACGCAAACACAGACAAGGACACACTCACACACACACACACACAAAGTAACTGCTTGCAGTAATTTATAAAACACTAATGAAGGGATTATTATGATGTCACTGGTTACAAAATTCAAGTTCAAACATTTACGAAACCCCTAATGATTCCCCCATGGTTATCCTCTGCATTTACCATAGTATACCCTGGCTTGCCATCATTATCAATATTCTTCACCATACCTTTCTGTGCATTTACAATGGTTGCCTATGCTTTACCACACTTTCACTGTGTTATATTACACTTTGCTGTGCTTCTACTGTGGGACACTTTTATAAGGTTTGTTTAGTTATGTTTACCTATGCTTTACAATGCTTTCACTGTGCTTTATTGCACTGTGCTTTCATTGTGGCTGAATACAAGGGATGAAACTGCCTCCTTTGTTCATATAGCACAGGGATTTGTTTCAGCTCCCTTGTTTGCAATCACGGCCGGCTGCTCCTGAGCTCTCATAATCGCTCTGCATTTTTACCTGCCTCTGTTGCTCTGTGTGCAGCGCGGATTAATGCTGTCAACGGACAGTCGGACAGATAGACAGATGGACGCATTTCACTCTTGACTGTTACACTGTTTACCCCCCAAACCAGAGTAAACTATGGTAAATGCAGTAAAACTAGAGTGGAAAAGCATGGGGAGATAACTGCAAAAATACCATAGTAAAGTTTGTAAGGGTATAGAAGATGGTTTGTTCCAATCCTGCCCCGGTCACAGTCCAGGGAGATGCTTTCAAACGGCAGTCAGGTCTCAGGGCTGTATCCTAACCCTGACCCTAACCACAACCACAACCCTGAACAAGCACTCGACAGCTTATCCTGTGTTACTGATTTAGAAAAACGCAAATCCAGCCTCTAAGCCAGCTCTGACAAGCTAATTACACCCTCCCGCCTTCTACACACACACACACACACACACACTGTGATACACACACACACACACACACACACAAACTGTGCTACACACACACACACACACAGATACACACACATACACTGTTACACACACTCTGATACACACACACACGCCCCTGTGCTGATGTTGTGTTTTCTGTTGCGTGTGGTGTGGTGTTGTTGGCATGTGTATATTGGTGCACGGGATATAATGTGGGATATGTAGCACAGGTGATGTAAACTGTATAATTGTATTTAGGCACGGGGATTGCACAAATGAGTTCACATGTTGGGACTCCAGTGAATGATTAATTTGCAATTGAATCCCGGCACACCTGTATATATAGAGACATGAATCACTCCCTCAGGGTTGGTGTGGAGAGAACGAGAGTCGTGAGTCATGAGATCAACAATAATAACAATTGCTACTCGTGCTGGCTTGGTACCAGCGTGATACTTGTATTTAGGGTTTGTTTAGAGTCTGTTTTGGCCAATGTGCCTGTTTGTTTTGGAGATGTGTTTTGTTTTGTTTAAACTTTTTATTTACAATAAACTGGCGCAACAGCGCATTCACTGCACCAGACTGTATCCATTCTCTTCCTGGTCTGATGTCACCACCCGAGCAATCCGTGACAGATACACACACACACACACACACACACACACACACACACACACTGTGATACACACACACACACACACACACAGTGATACACACACACACACACTGTGATACACACACACACACTGTGATACACACACACACACACAGTGATACACACACACACACACACACACACACTGTGATACACACACACACACACTGTGATACACACACACACACACACACACACACACACACACACTGTGATACACACACACACACACAGTGATACACACACACACACTGTGATACACACACACACACACACACACACACACACACACACACACACACACACACTGTGATACACACACACACACTGTGATACACACACACACACAGTGATACACACACACACACACACACACACTGTGATACACACACACACACACTGTGATACACACACACACACACACACACACACACACACACACACTGTGATACACACACACACACACACACACACACTGTGATACACACACACACGCACACACACACTGTGATACACACACACACACACTGTGATACACACACACACACACACACACACACACTGTGATACACACACACACACACACTGTGATACACACACACAGTGATACACACACACACAGTGATACAGAAACACACACAGTGATACACACACACAGTGATACACACACACACACACACACACATACACTGTGATACACACACACACACACTGTGATACACACACACACACACTGTGATACACACACACTGTGATACACACACACATACACTGTGATACACACACACAGTGATACACATACATACACTGTGATACACACACACACTGTGATACACACACACACACACTGTGATACACACACACAGTGATACACATACATACACTGTGATACACATACATACACTGTGATACACACACACACTGTGATACACACACACACACACTGATACACACACAGTGATACACACACACACACTGTGATACACACACACACAGTGATACACACACACACTGATACACACATACACTGTGATACACACATACACTGTGATACACAAACACACACACTGTGACACACACACACACACACACACACACTGTGACACACACACACACACTGAGATACACTCACATACACTGTGATACACACACACACACACTGTGATACACACACAGTGACACACACACACTGTGATACACACACACACACTGTGATACACACACACACACTGTGATACACACTGTGACACACACACTGTGATATAAACACACACACACTGAGACACACACTGTGATACACACACACACACAGTGATACACACACACACACACACACACACACCCCTGGGGATGGAATTCCCATTGCACAGCAGTTAGATCCATTCTTCCTGGTTTCACTATGAGTTTAACCAGACTCACCTGAGCTTGTTACTGATAGATTGGGGCTAATCACTCATAATAAAACCTGGAATGGGTGAAACTGCTACACAATAGGAGTCTTATTTCCATCCTTGCACACACACACACAATCCCTCCCTGGGTGTATTAGTTACTATGAGGAAATTCTGAATAATCTGATTACAGTTCAAGGGTAAAAATCACAGTGCGTTGCACCACACAGTGATCGGAGCGCTTTCATGCATTGCTGCCGGACACACCTCCTGATAAGAGACCAGCAATAAACAAACCAACAGCAGATTATGTTACTTTTAAGACCTGGAACGTCAGTACCAAGTCCAGCATCACAGCTGCATTATGGGCAGGTTATCTAGCTGTATCCCAGCGTCGATGCACAGAGACATAAGCAGAGCTTCAGAAACCCAGGGCAGCTTGTCTGTCTCTCTCTCTCACTGTGTCTCTGTCTCTTTCTGTGTGTCTCTGTCTCTTTCTGTGTGTGTATATGTGTGTCTCTCTCTGTGTGTCTCTGTCTGTGTCTCTCTCGCTCTGTGTATCTCTGTCTCTCTTGCTCTGTCTCTCTCTGGGAATATCAAAAACACACCAGGTGTGCAAAGTTGCCTCTTTAGACATCTTGATCCCAGCCCTCAATGCCTTCTTACTGAGATTAATTAGCAGGTGTCTGTTTTTGAGACAGAGAGCTGGGGGCTGGGAGCTGCTTCATAAAGTGGGTTCTTCCCTTAGAAAAGTTTACCCTCGGCTGTATGGCCAGGCAGGTTAGGGAATGACACAGGGGGTGACGTCCTGTTAGTTTGACAGTGTAATTAAAGGAGGGAGTGTGCATTTCAGTGCTGTGTGTGCATTTCACTGCTCTGTGTGTGTGTGTGTGTGTGTGTGCGGAGGGAGAGGGAGGGGGGAGGAAAGAGAGGGGGGAGCTCCCCCAGTAGGAATGCCCACAATGCATCGTCACTGTGACCTCTGTTGACCCCACACTTCCTCCCCCCCTCATGCCTACAGCAGGGTCACTTCCAGGTCAAGTTCATAGAGAGACGACCCGCGCTGAATTGAAGAGGCTCCGAAAACATGAAACCGGCTGGGACTGAGAAAATAATCACAGCAATAATAATAATAATAATAATGTGCTTTACCATGCTGTCACTGTGCTCTATTACACTGTGCTGTGCTTTTACTGTGGGAAACTTTTATAAGGCGTTGTTTACCATGTTTTTAATATGCTTTACCATACCTCTCTGTGCTTTATAATGCTTGCCTATGCTTTACCATACCTCTCGGTGCTTCACAATGCTTCTCTATGCTTTACCATACCTCTCTGTGCTTTATAATGCTTGCCTATGCTTTACCATACCTCTCTGTGCTTCACAATGCTTCCTATGCTTTACCATACCTCTCTGGGCTTCACAAGGCTTTCACTGTGCTTTCTCACACTTTGCCATGCAATAACTAACGTTTAGAATGGACCTTTGACCATAAGTTTTTTCCCCCTGCTCAGCAATGTGTACAAGTTGAACAGTTTGCTGGTCTTTTCTGTTTATGGCTCCTGTTTGATGATGCTTTGATGTACCGGCTCCTGTTTGTTATCCTGCTCTGAGTTGCCTCAGGCAGGTAAAGTATATCATTACACAGAACCTGTTTAACTTGGTGAAGAACAGGCTTCAGGTGTACTGCAGGGCTGCGCAACACACAGCCCTCCCCTTATAGCAGTGTCCCACAGTGCAAAGTGTAACACAGCACAGAGGTGTGGTAAAGCATAGGGAAGCACAGAGAGGTATGGTAAAGAATAGGGAAGCATTGTAAAGCACAGAGAGGTCTGGTAAAGCATAGGGAAGCATTGTAAAGCACAGAGAGGTATGGTAAAGCATAGGGAAGCATTGTAAAGCACAGAGAGGTATGGTAAAGCATTGGGAAGCATTGTAAAGCACAGAGAGGTATGGTAAAGCATAGGGAAGCATTGTAAAGCACAGAGAGGTGTGGTAAAGCATAGGGAAGCATTGTAAAGCACAGAGAGGTATGGTAAAGCATAGGGAAGCATTGTAAAGCACAGAGAGGTGTGGTAAAGCACATGGAAGCATTGTAAAGCACAGAGAGGTATGGTAAAGCATAGGGAAGCATTGTAAAGCACAGAGAGGTATGATAAAGCATAGGAAAGCACTGTAAAGGACAAAGAGGTATGGTAAAGCATAGGGAAGCATTGTAAAGCACAGAGAGGTCTGGTAAAGCATAGGGAAGCATTGTAAAGCACAGAGAGGTCTGGTAAAGCATAGGCAAGCATTGTAAAGCACAGAGGTATGGTAAAGCATAGGGAAGCATTGTAAAGCACAGAGAGGAATGGTAAAGCATAGGGAAGCATTGTAAAGCACAGAGAGGTGTGGTAAAGCATAGGGAAGCATTGTAAAGCACAGAGAGGTATGGTAAAACATAGGGAAGCATTGTAAAGCACAGAGAGGTGTGGTAAAGCATAGGGAAGCATTGTAAAGCACAGAGAGGTATGGTAAAGCATAGCTAAGCATTGTAAAGCACAGAGAGGTCTGGTGAAGCATAGGGAAGCATTGTAAAGCACAGAGAGGTCTGGTAAAGCATATTGATAAACATGGCAAACCAGGGTAAGCTGTGGTAAATGCAGAGTATACCATATGAAAAGCACTGCAAAAGTACTTGTCGATTTAGTTACCGATACAATAATAAATACAAAGGAGAACGCGGTACATGTTCCTTATGTAGAACAAAACTAAAAACGAAAATCACCACTAACGTTTATTTATTTAAGACAAATGCAAATGCCACCTTCAATGCCAAATTCTCAACTAGCTAAGCACTGCGCATGTGCACATACGTCTTCACTCGCGAGTCACGGGCGGAATGAAAACGTATTTAAAAATAAAACTGTTTATTTGTCTACATTGACATATTTTTATCATCCATTTCCAACATAAAACACACACACACAAGTTGAGCACAAAAGTTATTTTCAATAATATGTAATTGGAGATACTGCATTTTACCCGCGTGATAATATTACTAGCACCGTTATTTGTATAGCCTAGTTTATTTTACAATGTACCAGAACTCCAGCCCTAACAACAACACAAACACACATACATACATACATACATAAAAATGCACGGATTACGGGTGCGTGAGATGGAAATGGCTTCTGACAGTTTCGATCAATATTTCAAACTAACCCCGCTGTCTCAGACGTGGTTACCTTATTTAACCCGCAACTATCTGCAGTATTGGGGGAAAAAAATAAAGAAAATGTGTATTTGAGCCAGGTGCGTATGTTACTGAACTTAATAATAATAATAATAATAATAATAATAATAATAATAATAATAATAACAACAGTATATACGGTATATTTAAAATCTACTAAAATTAAACAGTCGAATTTGTGTCCATCTGTAAAAAAAACGATTACTCTAGGTCTAATGTACGCTTATTTGTGGCAATAATACTTACAAGATTTATTATTATTATTATTATTATTATTATTATTATTATAAGTAAATGGCATGCGGTATGTTACGCTGTCGTGTGTATGTCTGTCTTTTGCGCAGTCTTTAGTCAGCTTTTATATACCTAATAACAATTAATTTTGCAGCTGTTAAATCTGTAAATGACACAGTATTTCAATTCAAAACCATAAAACCTCACACTGGCACACGGACGGACACACACACTCACAAACACCGTCCTCGGCTCGATATACACTTTCTCACGACGTCAAAAAGAAATGAGCAAATCAATATTTATAAAAACAAAGACAACAAAATTGCAAAACATTGACCCAGAAATGATTATAACATTAGAAGCTTGACAAGCCAGCCGACCAACACACAGATTTTTTTTGTTTGTTGTCAAAACCCACGTATCTTGTGACGCCAGTTCAGCAAAACCTAGTTATTTTTACGACCAATAAAATGCATGTGTTTTTGTTTTTATTTTACACTTATTATTGTATTAAAAATAACAAACTTACGTGGCGTGGCGTTTTCTCGCTGGAGTCGCCTTGTTTTTATATTTTCAGAGAGGTGAAAGTACTGTTGATTGAACCGCCGCTGAGCGAAGTTTCACCGAGTGTCTTCCCCAGTCATATCAGTCACTAATAATAATAATAATAATAATAATAATAATAATAATAATAATAATAATAATAATAATAATAGATGCTTTTCCCCCCCAAAGAGGACCGACAGCTGGTTTGTTTTTTTAAGATACGCCCCTCTCTCTCTAGCTTGCTCCCTCGCGTCTAAGTGAAGTCGAAGTTTTTTTCTTCTTTCTCAAAATGAAAAAAAAAAAAAAAAAAAAAAGTAGCGTCCGCTTGTTTGTAGGAACGGGGAATGATTTCAACTGAAATATTACACACGAGCTCCTCCCTCTCTTCTCCCCTCTCGCTCACTCACTCCCTCCCTCACTCTCTCACTCTTCTCAGTACAGTATATTATTTACTGTAGTAAACTCGCCGCTGCCCCCTACCGAGCGTTCTGTGTTTCGACACAGGAATGTTGAGTTGCCTTTGCAGAATGCACTGTTAACAGAACCGGCCAATATTGTTTTTTAAATGAAATGTTAGATTAGAAACGCATTCTTATCTGAGTGTCTGAATACCATGGATGATCTACAGTGAAGTGGGCCGTTTTCGTGGAGTTTGCACAGAGAGGTGATGAAAATAGACACCTGCCTCCACTCTTACTAGGATGCTTGTGCATGCATTCAAATTCAAACGGGAAAGCAAGGGTTAAAAAATAAGAGCTTCAGTTGCATTGTAGCACACACTCACAGATACACACTGAGCTACACACACACTCACTCTCACACACACACACTCACTCTCACACACACACACACTGAGACACACACACACTCTCACACACACACTCACTCTCACTCTCAGACACACACTGAGACACACACACTCTCACACACACACACTCACTCTCACACACACACACTCACTCTCACACACACACTCTCTCACACACACTCACTGAGACACACACACACTCTCACACACACACTGAGACACACACACTCACACACACTCTCACACACATACTGAGACACACACACACTCTCACACACACACTCACTCTCACACACACTCTCAGACACACACTGAGACACACACACACTCACACACACACTGAGACACACACACTCACACACACTGAGACACACACACTCTCTCACACACACACTGAGACACACACACTCTTACACACACACTCTCACACACACACTGAGACACACACTCTCACACACACACACTCACTCTCACACACACACACTGAGATACACACACACACACACTCACTCTCACACACACACACTGAAACACACACACACACTCTCACACACACACTCACTCTCACACACACTCACTCTCAGACACACACTGAGACACACACACTCTCACACACACACTGAGACACACACACACTCTCACACACACACTGAGACACACACACTCTCTCACACACACACTGAGACACACACACTCTCTCACTCACACACACTCTCACACACACACTGAGACACACACACTCACTCACACACACACTGAGACACACACACACTCACACACACACACTGAGACACACACACTCTCACACACACACACACACACACACACACACACACACAGTCTCACACACACAGTCTCTCTCTCACACACACACACACACACAGACACACAAACACTCTCTGAGCCGCGCTCTCTCTTGGTTTCCTGGCTTGGTTTTATTAGCTCGCGGGTTTTGCTTTAGACCCAGACAGGAGTACCGGTGTTAAAGGGGCCAAACTTTTGGCCACAGCTCTCGACCCTTCATTAAAGGGATGCCTCCAACACTTCAAAACACAGACGAGATGTGAAAGGTCTAATCTACACAGCCGCTAGAGTTTATTACCCTTTGACCTCTCCCCCTCCCTCCAGGACTATCCCCCAAAACTACTAACCTTTAACCCCCTTGCAACACAGTCCATTGTGAATTGTGAATTGGTTTATTTGATACTATTTCAGTCTGGGATGACATACACTTAGAACACCAACATTGTAAACCTGACTTTGACAAATGTCTCCTCTGATCAGACTCTCCACGGAGAGTCAGTGAAAAACCTTGTGTACAGTTTGTAGCTCCAGCATCATTATCCATAGTGCAAGAAGATTTCTATTTTTTTTTACCAGATTAAATAATAAAGAGACAAGCTCTTCTACTGAAGATATTCCCAGTGCCCTCATCTGTGGAATGCATTTAACATGCAATGTGCGTCCGACACAGAAACGGCATGTTTAAAACGAGCTCAGCATGGAGGAAACCACAGCAAATAGAAGATGCTCGAAAACCTATTTCTGTGCTCGCAGAACATTTGCATGCTGCAGTACATTTCCCACAGTGCATTTGCATGCTGCAGGTTTCCCCATGGTTATATTAGACATTCATCATGGTTTGTTTTTTAATATGCTTTACCAGATCTCTCTGTGATTTACAATGCTTCCCTATGCTTTACCATACCTCTCTGTGCTTTACAGTGCTTCCCTGTGCTTTACCAGACCTCTGTGTGCTTTGTAATGCTTCCCTGTGCTTAACCAGACCTCTCTGTGCTTTGTAATGCTTCCCTGTGCTTAACCACTATTATTAAGGTGCAGGGTAATGACAGCGCTGGAGATCTGAGAATGGAGTGGTGCAGACTCTGAGCTCAGCCTCCTACCTCTGCTCACTCTCCAGAAGAAAGGCTTCATTAGGACTCTCTCTCTCTCTCTCTCTCTCTCTCTCTCTCTCTCTCTCTCTCTCTCTGTCAAAATTCTGCATTTAATTGATTCCCCAGAAACTCAGCCAAGTCTAGCCATCACTGTCCAATATTCCACCCCCGCACTGACACATAGGAGCCCAGGCACACACACAGACACGCAGGCACAACACACAAACACAGACACACTCAGGAGCGCATGCACACATACACACACGCACACACACACAACACAGACACAGTCAGGAGCGCGTGCACACATACACACCAGCACACAGACACACGCACAACACACAGACACACACACTCGGGAGCGCACACATACAGACACAGACACACACACCAGATTGCGTTGCATTATAATATTATTCCGCTGTTTTCCTTATTCTGTTTGAGGATTCGTTCAATAAATCTCTTTGAAGCAGGGTGCAGGAGTTTCTCGTTATAAAGGGGTTCATGTGGATTTCTCCTCAAGCGCTCGCTAGCACCACTCGCTCATTCATTCACAGATTGACTTATTACCCATTATTATTATTCAGATGTAAAACCGGCTCCTTGACTTTCTATTGTTAATCAGAGCTCCGCGGTGTTGGTGGGATGTCTTTGGGGACGGACTCCGCTGTGAGTCGCATTGCTCCGAGTGTGTTTCTGTGTCCTCCCCATGCGTCCTGAACTGTGCCATGAGAATCCACAACACCCGGCAGCAAGCTTCTTTCTTACTTTCGTGTTTTCTTTCTTTCTTTTTATGTCGTTTTTTCTTTCTTTCTCTTTCTTTGAGAATGCTGAAACTAAACCTCAATATCACAAACCTGTGTTGATACACTGTGTATATAAATATATGTAATGACATTTAAAACACACAGGCGGACTCATCTGCGTTGAATCAACAGAGAGGTAAAAGTACAGTACAGCGAGCCGGAGGCAGGGCTGTGTGAGGAGAACCTGCTCCCCTTTGCTGTACCCCGCTCCCCTGTGCTGTACCCTGCTCCCCTGTGCTGTACCTCGCTCCCCTGTGCTGTACCCTATGCTGTACCTCACTCCCCTGTGTTGTACCCTGCTCCCCTGTGCTGTACCTCGCTCCCCTGTGCTGTACCCTGCTCCCCTGTGCTGTACCCTATCCCGCTCCTCTGTGCTGTACCCTGCTCCCCTGTGCTGTACCTCGCTCCCCTGTGCTGTACCTCGCTCCCCTGTGCTGTACCTTGATCCCCTGTGCTGTACCCCGCTCCCCTGTGCTGTACCCTGCTCCCCTGTGCTGTACCCCGCTCCCCTGTGCTGTACCCCGCTCCCCTGTGCTGTACCCCGCTCCCCTGTGCTGTACCCTGCTACCCTGTGCTGTACCTCGCTCCCCTGTGCTGTACCTCGCTCCCCTGTGCTGTACCCCGCTCCCCTGTGCTGTACCCTGCTCCCCTGTGCTGTACCCCTTTCCCCTTGGTTGTCGATTGTGTCTGTCGGTGTGATCGAGGAATATCAATTACTCGCTCACCTAGTGGACACCTTGGGACGGTGGGTGTTTTTAATTTGCGCTCCCTGGAAGCAGCTCAGTAATTACATTAGACGTAATCTGCAGCCAAATCGCTACATTGATCACCTTGCTAAACAACAGCAGAGAGAGAGAGAGAGAGAGAGAGAGAGGAGGGAGAGAGAGGAGGGAGAGACCTGGTTTTGTATCTTTTCAATGTGATTTAGTACACTGTGCTGTACTTTTACTGTGGGAAACTTTTATAAGGGTTAGTTTACCGTGGTTTGTTTTTTAATATGCTTTACCAGACCTCTCTGTGCTTTACAATGCTTCCCTGTGCTTTACCATACCTCTCTGTGCTTCACAATGCTTCCCTATGCTTTACCAGACCTTTCTGTGCTTTACAATGCTTCCCTATGCTTCACCACACCTCTCTGTGCTTCACAATGCTTCCCTATGCTTTACCAGACCTTTCTGTGCTTTACAATGCTTCCCTGTGCTTTACCACACCTCTCTGTGCTTTACAATGCTTGCCTATGCTTTACCATACCTCTCTGTGCTTTACAATGCTTCCCTATGCTTTACCACACCTCTCGGTGCTTTATTACACTTTGCTGTGCTTTTAGTGTGGGAAACGTGTCATTCGGCTCTGTTGTCTCATGTCTGTGACTCTGCTCTCCGATTCCTCTCTCTCTCTCTAACCCTGCGGCTCATGCAATCTCGCAGTGACGCTCGTTCATTTTCATTTCATACAATTAGATTTAATTTGATTTCTTTACCTTTTATTTCCTCTTTTCCTTTCTTCCTGTGCCAATGCAGTCCATTGGGCTTAATCCATTCCTGCCTGTGTATAATTCACATTACAGGCTAGTGTATGAACCTTTGTAGAAGTTTCCCACAGTGAATGCACAGCACAGTGTAATAAAGCAGAGACAGCATTGTAAAGCACAGAGAGGTCTGGTAAAGCATAGGGAAGCATTGCAAAGCACAGAGAGGTATGGTAAAGCATAGGCAAGCATTGTAAAGCACAGAGAGGTATGGTAAAGCATAGGGAAGCATTGTAAAGCACAGAGAGGGATGGTAAAGCATATTAGAATACAAACCATGGTAAACTAACCCTGTGCTTTATTATACTTCTCCTCTGTCTCCTCATTCCCTCCCTGCTCCCCCCTCCTCCTCTCTCCCATGCTCTTGATTAATATTTCACGTGACGTTTTCTTTTCAGCTCTGAGATTCACAGTGCAGGGAAGCATCTGAAACAGACGCTCCCGGGGCGAGACTCACGTCAAGTGATCTTCCTGAGAGATGAGAGGGAGATACATGGAGAATTCGGTACAGTAAGATACAAGCGGATATCCAATCCGCAAGTCAGAGTCCCTACTCAGCTCTACACACTGCCTCCCTCCCTCCCAGTCCCTCAGCTCTAACCACTAGAGCCACACTGCCTACCTCCCTCCCTCCCAGTCCCTCAGCTCTAACCACTAGAGCCACACTGCCTCCCTCCCTCCCTCCCAGTCCCTCAGCTCTAACCACTAGAGCCACACTGCCTCCCTCCCTCCCAGTCCCTCAGCTCTAACCACTAGAGCCACACTGCCTCCCTCCCTCCCTCCCAGTCCCTCAGCTCTAACCACTAGAGCCACACTGCCTCCCTCCCTCCCAGTCCCTCAGCTCTAACCACTAGAGCCACACTGCCTCCCTCCCTCCCTCCCAGTCCCTCAGCTCTAACCACTAGAGCCACACTGCTTCCCTCCCTCCCAGTCCCTCAGCTCTAACCACTAGAGCCACACTGCTTCCCTCCCTCTCAGTCCCTCAGCTCTAACCACTAGAGCCACACTCCTTCCCTCCCTCCCAGTCCCTCAGCTCTAACCACTAGAGCCACACTGCCTCCCTCCCTCCCTCCCAGTCCCTCAGCTCTAACCACTAGAGCCACACTGCTTCCCTCCCTCCCAGTCCCTCAGCTCTAACCACTAGAGCCACACTGCTTCCCTCCCTCCCAGTCCCTCAGCTCTAACCACTAGAGCCACACTGCTTCCCTCCCTCCCAGTCCCTCAGCTCTAACCACTAGAGCCACACTGCTTCCCTCCCTCCCAGTCCCTCAGCTCTAACCACTAGAGCCACACTGCCTCCCTCCCTCCCAGTCCCTCAGCTCTAACCACTAGAGCCACACTGCCTCCCTCCCTCCCTCCCAGTCCCTCAGCTCTAACCACTAGAGCCACACTGCCTCCCTCCCTCCCAGTCCCTCAGCTCTAACCACTAGAGCCACACTGCCTCCACTGCCTGTTGGTATCACACAGATTATTATTATTATTATTATTATTATTATTATTATTATTATTATTTATAATAATTCAGGGTGTACATTCAGTGAAGAATGTTTTTAACTTTCTTTTTGAACTTTTTTTTTCTTCTTTTTTGATCTTTTCCCGGCTCGCGGATTTGCATTTCAATTTTTTTTCTCCTTCTATATAACTCCGAGATGAACCCTTTGATGTCTCTGAAATGTCATTAATAAGAAAATGACAGGACCGGGGGCGGGGGGGCAGGGGGGAGCAATCTCCTAGCAGCTACGGAACACAATCCCAGGCAGAGCGTTCCATATGAGGCACCACAATGGCAACGCATGGTGCAGACTGTCAGGCAGTATTTACTGGCTATTTATATTGTGATATTTGCAGGCGAGGAGCTTGCTGAGGGTTTGAAGCCAGGCTTTATTGAAACTGCACAGCCAGAGGGCTCCATGCTGTAATGAATCCTGGTGCAGATTTAAGCAGAGAGACACTCCACACTAACCCATTAACATCAAAAGAGCCGAGCGGCGTGGCTGCTACGAATCCCAGTGACTTTTAAAATGTAATTACCGGAGTAAGCAGGGGATTGTTCCCTTGAACCCGAGACCTGATATACACCCCAGCTGGAAGCTACACGCCCCTGCAAACATCTCCATCCTTAGATCAAACTGCATTGCATGCTTCTAAAGCCGAAGCGGGAACAGGAAGCCACTTTTTCAGGAACAGTGGCTTGAAACCCGGTTCCTATTCTCCTGTCCTCCCTCGCTGACCTGGGACTATCCGGCACTCCTCCTGCCTGGTTCTCCTCCTACCTCTCGGAGCGCACGTACCGGGTGTCCTGGCGTGGCTCACCCTCCGCCTCATGCTCTCTTTCGACAGGTGTCCCCCCAAGGGTCCTGGGACTCCTCCTGTTTTCCCTCTACAGCTGCTCCCTGGGTCCCCTCATCTCCTCCCATGGCTTCTCGTATCACTTCTATGCTGACGATGCCCAGATCTTCCTTTCCTTTCCCACCTCTGACTCTGACATTTCCTCCTGTATCTCTACCTGCCTCTCAGCCATCTCTTCCTGGATGCACTTGCATCTGTTTCTATTCCCTCCTGTCTCCAGACTATAATTTCTCCCTACACCCCCTCTTGCCCCCTCCGCTCCTCCACCTCCGGCAGATGAGCTGTACCCCCCTTCGCTCCCCCACCTGCAGAGCCGGCTCCTTCTCCACCCTCGCCCCTCAGTGGTGGAACGACCTACCCACGGATATCAGGACTGCTCAGTCCCTGACCACTTTCCGGCGCCTCCTCAAGACACACCTGTTCAGACAGCATCTGTAAACCTCACAACTCTCCACTATACTGGACTATATGGCACCCAATTGTACCAGGACTTGCATCAGCTTGTACTTGCACTGAACTGCTCCATACCTTACCGCATTCAACTACTGCTCCTACCTATAACTACATACTGTATCTTGTATTTGATTTTACTCTTATAGGTATCTGTATTGATGTTTTCTGTTCTTGCTCTTATTTGAAATCAGTCTCATCCATTTATCACACTTACTACTTGTTGTTACTGGACTTTACTCATACAGGCAAATATTTACTATAAGTTGTAACTGCTCTTAGTCGAACTCGTTCTTATTTATAATTTGCTGTATTCTTTATTTTCAACTTGAATTTGATCTTATTGTACTTTTTATATCTGCTCTTAATCTGTATTGTGATATTCTGTAATATTTTATAATGTGATAACTTGTAATGTGATACTTTGTAACAATTGTAAGTTGCCCTGGATAAAGGCATCTGCTAATAAATAAATAATAATAAATAATAATAATAGTTTGAGGCAACTTTGCTGTATCAAACCCCAAGTCTCCCCTGGTGTGCTGCGCAGGAGTCTGAAACCTAGTCTCCTGAAACCAAGTTCCAGGCCACAAAGTAAAGAAACATTAGAAAATTTCCAATAGGAAATTAAAAAGAGACAGACTGAGGACAGAGGGAAGGAGACACTTCTTCACACAGAGAGGGGTGAGGGGATGGAATGGGTTACCAAGGGTTACCTAGCCATGTTGAGTCTGAATCGCTGGGATCCTTTAAGACCCGACTTGACAAAGTTCTGAGATCAATCAGCTGCTCGGAACCGGATGAGCTCTGATGGGCTGAACGGCCTCCTCTCTGAAATGAAAGCATGACAAGTTTAGTTTGAGGAACTGGGAAGCAGTGTGGCTCTAGTGGTTAGAGCTGAGGAGGGACTGGGAGGGAGGCAGGCAGTGTGGCTCTAGTGGTTAGAGCTGAGGAGGGACTGGGAGGGAGGCAGTGTGGCTCTAGTGGTTAGAGCTGAGGAGGGACTGGGAGGCAGGCAGTGTGGCTCTAGTGGTTAGAGCTGAGGAGGGACTGGGAGGGAGGCAGTGTGGCTCTAGTGGTTAGAGCTGAGGAGGGACTGGGAGGGAGGCAGGCAGTGTGGCTCTAGTGGTTACAGCTGAGGAGGGAGTGGGTAATTTTATATAGAACCCGTCATCAAATTAAAAAGGTAACTCAGCTTTCAAGTGTTAAACATTAAAGACTTTTGTGTTTTGTTGCCAGCCCTGACAAGCATTAGTCTCGCTTTGCAGCGCAGCGCGACTCTCTCAGTTAAACTGAATAATGAACAGACCCTTGTATTTAATTGATCAGCACAAGCCACTAATTGCACCCACCACTGCCACCTCTCTCCTGGCTCGCTGTAAATTCCACTGACAAAACATGAACAACTCTTCAACTCTGTGCTGGTGCAATTTTCACAGGCAGTGTATTGGCAAATAATGATCTAAGCTCCCTTGTAAAAGTTTCCCACAGTAAAAGCACAGCAAAGCGTAATAAAGCACAGTGAAAGCACGGTAAAGCACAGAGAGGTGTGGTAAAGCATAGGGAAGCATTGTAAAGCACAGAGAGGTGTGGTAAAGCATAGGGAAGCATTGTAAAGCACAGAGAGGTATGGTAAAGCATAGGGAAGCACTGTAAAGCACAGAGAGGTCTGGTAAAGCATAGGCAAGCATTGTAAAGCACAGAGAGGTATGGTAAAGCATAGGGAAGCATTGTAAAGCACAGAGAGGTATGGTAAAGCATAGGGAAGCATTGTAAAGCACAGAGAGGTCTGGTAAAGCATATGGAAGCATTGTAAAGCACAGAGAGATCTGGTAAAGCACAGGGAAGCCAGGGTAAACTAATGCATAGTATAACCTTTGGGAAAACTGCAAAATGACCAAACCCTGTCTGGCTGATTAGTAGTTTGGTTTTGATTACTTAGTTATTTAGAACATAAGAGAATTCCTGAGCGAGAGGAGGCATGCTCCCTCAGTGTTTAACCATTGCATAACTCTCTGACCTGGTTAAGCAGGCAAGCTGACGGGACGTTGTTCTGATTCACTGTCTTGTGTTTTTGTAGTCGATGTATAGGTCAGATAAAGCAGAGAGGAGGGGTCTCTCTGTAATTGGGCTCCCTGTGTTGTGTCCTCGGGTCTGGGTTCAGATTGAATGTTCTGTTCCCATGTTAAAGCTTTCTCTCAATGAGGTTACTGTGTGCTGTTTTTTCTGTGCCAACGCAAACAGACAACGCAGTGTCTCTCTTTTTCAGTTCCACGCTTTTGATGTCTGGCCCTGAGGGTGAAAAGAAGTGAACGTGTGTGCGTCGCTGTGTGTCAGTGCGTGTGTGTCTCCGTGTGTGTGTGTCGGTGCATGTCTCTGTGTGTCAGTGTGAGTGTGTGTGTGTGTGTCAGGGTGTGTCTGTGTGTGTGTGTATTAATGCAGCTAAGAGAGAGAGATGGAGCAGTACAGAGATAGTGAAGATAACTTTCATTATCTACACACTGCAGAGAAGATAAAGAAAATAGAATAAGTTACAAAATACAAACAAAATAAAGCTTTTTTTCAATAGCAGATTTACTGCACTAGAGTAAAACCAAATAAAAAATTCAAAAGGATGCAGAGTGACAGTTCAAATCAGTTGGCAGCTGAAGAGGACCTCCTAACCGACACTGAAAATTACACAAATGTTGCTACACTGAGGAGCAGTCCCAGAACCATCAGAGCATTGAAATGCCATACCCTGAGGAACTGTGCTCTGCTCAGGCAAAGAAACAGTATAAAAACAGAGTGCTGAGGGAGTCCCCGGGAATCCTTATTGCAGATTACACTGTACTGGGTGACAGCAGGACCAAGAGCAACCTGCTGTTATACTCACAGCACCCCACCGCCTGGCACACAGCCCTCTGCAACACCATCAGTAAGAGGGGGATCTGTAACGGCAGGCAGATGACTGTACGAGGACGTGACACAGCGGGTCACAGCCGTGCTCACAGTAAACGTGTGCACCACGGCACAGGGGTGGTCTAGGGCAGGGAGAGCAGCCTGGACTTGTTTGAACTCAGTTTCCAGGCACTGAAAGAGCGGGCGGAGAGAGAGAAGCTGAAGCCAGAGCCCACAGCCCTGCAGTCTAATCCCTCCAGCACAGCACGGCCCCCATCAGCACAGCAAAGCCCTGCAGCCTGTCCCCACCAGCACAGCACAGCCCTGCAGCCTGTCCCCACTAGCACAGCCCCCACCAGAACAGCACAGCCCTGCAGCCCGCCCCCACCAGCACAGCCCTGCAGCCTGCCCCCACCAGCACAGCCCTGCAGCCTGCCCCCACCAGCACAGCACAGCCCTGCAGCCCGTCCCCACCAGCACAGCACAGCCCTGCAGCCTGCCCCCACCAGCACAGCACAGCCCAGCCCTGCAGCCCGTCCCCACCAGCACAGCACAGCCCTGCAGCATGCCCCCACCAGTACAGCCCTGCAGCCTGGCCCCACCAGCACAGCACAGCCCAGCCCTGCAGCCTGCCCCCACCAGCACAGCCCTGCAGCCTGCCCCCACCAGCACAGCCCTGCAGCCTGCCCCCACCAGCACAGCACAGCCCTGCAGCCTGCCCCCACCAGCACAGCACAGCCCTGCAGCCTGCCCCCACCAGCACAGCCCTTCAGCCTGTCCCCACCAGCACAGCACAGCCCTGCAGTCTGCCCCCACCACACACACACACACACACACACACACACTGACACCTCTAGCAATGATACACACTAACACCTCTAGCAATGTCAGTGGGCTCTGTGGGTAGATTCACATACAGCTCAGCTCTAGGTAGTAGTGCTATTGGTTTGTTCTATGGCGAGTGCTTGGAAACCGGCTCCTGTTTAATTGCATTGAGACGTTCTCTCCGCTTGTGCCGATCGCGCTATTTTGTAACCTCGGAGATCCACAGCTGAAGTATTCTGGATAGATAAGTCCCAAATTCAAATGATTACTGAACAGCCTTCCCCTCCACGCTCCGCGTTAGGGCAGTGTGTATCGTGTAGGTGTTCTTGCTTGTTGTGTGTAACTATTTTAAGTGTGTTGCAACAAGAAAGAATTGCTTCTTTTAAACGTGTAATTTCACCGCGACTGTATCACTGATTCCGATACAGACAGTATGTAACGTGATAGCCTGACCAGTCAGTTGCTCGGAGGTAGTTAATTATTTTTGGTATTAGTGCACTTTATATTTTTGGACTGTGAGATTCTTTTTTTGAGTGTGAATATATATTTGAGATGTGTGTATAGTTTTCTTTCTTTCTTTCTTTTCACTGATAATATTTGTGTTTGTTTCACATTCGACATGTACTTTGGTTTGATTGTGTTTTGTTGTACACGCTGCTGCTAAGGGCTGAGCCTTGTACTTGTCACCTGATTGCTTCAGAATTGAAACAATCGCTGCTATATTAAATAAAATAAACCTAAACCAGCATTCTAACCTTCTCCCTATTACCATCTTGGGAGTGGCGTAGCGGTTAAGTATATTTTATATTAAGGGGTTAAAACCTGTTACAGTGTGGTAGACTATGCCATTACAGACATGGACCCAGAATCTATTGATGCTTTTACAGTCAGGCAAAAAATACCCGTGTCAGACCACAGTTAAATAACTTTGAACCTGAAAAGCTCAGACCAGCCCCTCAGAGATCTGAGCCCTGGCACCAAAGTGGTCAACCTCAAACCTATTCACAACTGGACACAGACAGGACAGGGCAGACTGCACGAAAGCTCTCTCAGCAGCTTGCAGGCAACACGTCAGCAAGAACGATCAAAAGGGAAGACGTTTGGCTATCAGCAAAGGTGAATAACATATTTGAATCATTAAAATCAAATCTCCGGAAAATAACCCCCATGCAAAATAAATAAATAAATACGCAAAAAACAAACCCGGCTTTTCGAAAGTCGTAGAAGTCAGGGGCGCAATGGAATTTTAGGATTTGCGCTTTTTTGAAAATACACGCGCATTGCGGCATGTTAAGCAATTGAAACTCATAATTGGTTCTATTTTGCAAATAACGCCTTATTTTCAAAAGATGCAAAAACACCAAAATAGACTCGCTAATTAAGACACGCCATAGCTGCAACTATCGAGGTTACACTAGGCTGGTTAACTTAAAATATATCAAATACATAATTAACATACATATGCAACAACCGCATATTAATGTGTACCATTTATATTATGATCTTTTCACAAACATACATAAACATTCAGATATTGCATGTAAAGAATATAAATATTAATATTGCACCAGATAATACATTGTGATATTGAAATTAATTAAAGATTGATTTTTTTCTATTGGCACGCTGTATTATTATTATTATTATTATTATTATTTCGCAACGATTTTATCTAAAGCGACTCACAGAGACTACGGGGTGCATCACAAATTTAGATCCCAGAATCTTGTTTGGACTTTTCCTTATTTTACCTTTTTAATGGAAGAGGTCGTGTTTAGTTTTTCGGTTATATTCTTGTATATTTTAAATTTAGCAGTGGCTCCGGACCTTTTGCAGAAAATAAGTTTGATGTGCTAAAATAAGACCAACTTAGTCAATAATGCATTTTTCCTTTCTTGTTTTCCTCATTGACATGTGCGCTCGTGTTTTCAGTTCAATGGAAGTCCAGACTATTGAAATGGGACTAACTGGCTTGTTAATGAACCAGAAAATCAATTGTCGTTTCAATTAAATGAGTCATAAGCAAAACGCGCCTTCTGAAAACCAGGCTGATAATCTCTTTCAGCAATGATTTGATCTTGTGAGCACCAGATAAACCACAAGAACACGGACAATATCCGCACAGCCGGAGCACGTCAAGTATTCTCCAGGTTAGAGCTGATTAGAGCTTCTGCACGAATCAGTGAGAGAGCCGAGTGCGTTTGGAAAGCGCGATGTGAAACCAATAGACTTGTAGTCTGGATGAAGCTGCAAATGAACTATTCAAACCCACTAGAAAATCATATATATTTAATCTGAGACTACATTTGCGCATTAACTGAATATTTTACTACTTTTACAAATTGGAATAAAAACAAATACAAAAAAAATGTATCAATCAGCAGTTCGGGTTTTTTTTTTTTAAATTATAATTAATCATGAATTTTGATGAACTGTCTGAAAGTTTTCCCGCAGCTCGGCCTTGAAGCTCGTTCGTCACAGTGGGGTTCTGCTGCCACCTGCTGCCAGCTCTGTGCATGTGCATCTCTTCATAATGACGTCAAAAACATTCGGTTTCATCTGGTATGTATTAGAACATAGAACAAGAGAATGTAAGAACATAAGAACGAGGGAGGCCGTTCAGCCCATCAGAGCTCTTAAAGGACCCCAGCGATTCAGACTCAACGTGGCTAGGTAACCCTTGGTAACCCATTCCATCCCCTCCCCACTCTCTGTGTGAAGAAGTGTCCCCTTCCCTCTGTCCTCAGTCTGTCTCCTCTTAATTTCCACACTGCGTGTCCTCTGCTCCTGGTTTCTGTGCTGCGCTTCAAGTATTGGTTGGGTTTAACTATGTAAGGAAGTACTGTAATTAAAAACTGAATATTATTCATTTGCTACAACGTTTCGGCTTCCGTCTTCTTCAGATAGCTTGCTAGAAATAACCAGGCAGACTGATGCTGTTCTTTAAGGGTATCAATAACTTTTCTGTATTATTTTTATTATTATTATTATTTATTTATTTGGCAGACACCTTTATCCAAGGCGACTTACAGGTGCTGCAGGGCAACACAGGATTACAATGCAAGCTTCATGTTTAAATACAGTGTAGTTTACAGCAAGTGCAAATAATACTGCTAAAATTACAATATGAACTAGGATGCAGCCAGATTACAACAAAGTATAACTACAATCAGGGTTTCCCCTGGTCTTTATATCAACTTTAGTCACTGGAGAAATTCAGTCGCCACTACTGGTTTTATTCCACCTGTACATTAAACTACTATAATATAGATAGATAGATAGATGGCACTAAAACAGAAATATTCCACTATTCATTTTCAAACCTACCAAGTGCATTTCAGATAAAAAATAAATCCTATTCTTGTTTGCTAGATAATAGTGCAATATCTCACTGCTGTTTAAAGGCAGAAACTACAATCTTATTTAATATGTGTGTGCTATAGTGTAGCATTGCATTCCTTTCTAATGTAGGCATACAGATACTTATTTCTGACAAAATACTCATTCCTTTTCAATAAAATCAAGTCTAGAAATGAGAATTTTCCATTGATACAATTAAAATGTATACTTATAATATTTGTTTTGTAACAACAGCTCTGTGATCCATTCAAACCATAACCCTGTGCTTTTTGTCACTGCACCAATATTGGAAAGCCTTCTCAAAGGCAAATTGAGAAATGTTGTCACGATGTTGCGTGTCCACAGGCACTGCATTAGCAAGGTCAAGGTTACAGTGCAGCGGCAGACACCTAAAACAGTGTTTTAAAACAACACTAGCAGTAGGTCGTGTTTATAAGGTGTTGTAAATCCATCTGTTATTTGTAAGTGCTTCATCGTGTTTAAGAATGTTATTTCCATTTTATTGGACCATAATCATTGATATGTTGCATGACAATAATTATTATTATTTTTTTTAAACCATGTTAATTTTCTAATGTTGTAATTCGCTATCCATTCTACACACATGGATGTAGCTGATAGGTCACGTGTTGCGAACCAGCTGCAGAATTATGCTCTGCAAAAGATTACCTACCGAGAAAGATGCTAGAAACTAACACTAATGCTGATGCTGTTTTGTACAATTTAGAATGGCTTCAAACTGTTTTGTAATGCCGGGGCGTGGAATTCATGTAAACGGCTCATCGATGAAAATAATAAATGAGCCATGAGCTACCAGGTGAGGAGGTTGGCTCCTTGAGTAATCGGAACATTTTAAGTTGTGTTCGTGGTGCTTTGGGTGGACCGCGGTATGAAATTGTACCCGATCAGTTTGAACTATTTGTGGAATGTGGCTTTTGTGCAGTTCCGATTGCCAGTGGCATCCAGGAACAATTGGACAGCGTCTGCAGGAATAGTGATGAACTGGTTGAAAGTATTTTAAAGTAATTTCCACACTGGATATCGAATGACGGCTGGGCCTGTGATTTCAAAGGGGCACGAATTGCAACAAAATAGAGTCAGAGACAGCCAAAAGACGTGATTAAGCTGGAACTGCCACTGCTGGAGTGGCCGCCGTCTCCCCCTGCTGTTCCTGAGGGTCCGCCGTCTCCACCTGCTGTTCCTGATGGTCCGCTGTTCCCGCCTCCGCCACCAGAGGGAGACAGGCCGCTGTTCCCGCCTCCGCCACCAGAGGGAGACGGGCCGCCATTTCCACCTCCACCACCAGAGGTGCTCCTGCTGGAGGGTCCAGTTTCCCTGCCAGCATTCGCCTGCTTTGAAGGTCTGGGACCCACGCCATTGAAGAAAGCTTGGGGGATCCGACATCAACCCCGCCCACCACCGCCCGCTGAAATAGCCCACCCGAGGGACATTAGGGGACTCTTGGGGGGGGGGGGGGGGGGGGGGAAGTTTGGCTGATTGTGGCCTGCGTACTTTGTACGTGGGGGAGGTGTGTGGCAGAGCAGGGCTCTGCCTTTGTAAATATTGGCAGGAATGGGGTTAAATTCTCCTCCCTGCCCAGGTTTATTGTAACAATCAATTAGCACCCAGCCACCTGACATAAAAGGAGGCCTCAGCTCCTCATTAGAGAGAGGTAGCTGAGGAAGCAAGGTTGGTTGTTCTTTGTGTGCTGCGGGGGTCTTTGTTAGTTTTGCAATCCAGTGAAGGTAAAGCTCAGGCTGGAAGCCTTATTTTTGTAAGTTTTACTCTGTGTTTTAAAAACCTTTTGTTTGGTCCTCGTGTCTATTTATTTTGTGTTTTCTATTTAATAAAAGTATTTTTGTTTGAACTGCAGTCTGTCTCTGTGCCTCATCCCTTGCGCCATCCTGTCACAGTCACTTTCAAAAAAACATTTGTAAGTGACGAGCGACCGTGAAAACAATGACATATTAGTAGTGCAAGGCCAGTCCACTAGCTGAGGATCCAGTAATGTGGTGCACATGTCAGGGAAGTCCAGTGCATAGTAGGAAGGGTGGATCTAGAGTCTAAACAGGGGGGTCTTGAGGAAAGGAGAGGGAGAGGGAGTAGTCAAGAGTAATACCTTGGAGGTCAGATTTAGAGAGGTTGAGTTTGAAGTGGTGAGAATGCGTCCAAGTTGAATAGCCAAGGAGATGTGGAGGTCAAAGGAGGAAAAGGAGAGGATCTGGGCATCATCAGCATAAAGGTGGTAGGAGAAGCCAAGAGAAAGGAGTACCCAACGAGTGGGTCTAGAGTGAGAAGAGGAGAGGTCCCAGGACAGATCCTCGAGGTACACCTGTAGAGACGGGGCGAGGAGAAGAGAGAGAGAGCCACGCCAGGAGACCTGGAAGGAACGGTTAGAGAGATGGGAGGAAAACCAGGTAAGAGCTGTGTCTGAGATTCCCAGATCAGAGAGAGAGGGGAGAGGAGAATCGCATGATCGACGGTGTGAAGGGAAAGTAGAGGAGAGGGAGTCAGGGTTTCAGTGGTGTGCAGGACGGAGCCCGGATTGAAGAGGGTCAAGCAGAGACTGCTTGCTGAGGAAGGATGCCAGCTGACGGTGGACAGCTCGCTCGAGAGTTCTAGAGAGGAACAGGGGGAGAGAAACAGGGCTGTAGTTCTGGGCGGAGGAAGGGTCAAGAGAGGGTTTCGTAAAAAGGGGGTGACGCGAGCGGTTTTGAAGGCAGAGGGGAAGGAGCCAGAGGGGGGGAGGGAGGGAGGGAGGGGGGGGGGGGGTAATTCCTTGGAACTGCCCCGCCTCTGTTCACTCCCATTCTAATTGGCTGCTGCAGTAACCCTGCCTGGAGCTCATTCCTCCTCAGAAACCTGTCGCATGTTGGATCACATTCAAGATTGTTTTTCATTTGTATCCACCACCTCATTTCCATGGAAGGAAGGAAGGCTCTGGCAAAATGAATTGTTTTTTCTGGGTGATGTGCTTCTGGTTATTGCACATGTCATTTTGCAATGCTTTCCCCATGGTTGTACTATGCTTTTACCACAGTTTACCATGGTTTGTTTTAATTTAGAAAATGGCCTTTTCAAAAGTACTGGCATAAGTGCCTTTTCACCTGGACAGATATCCTTGTGCCACCTAATGTTCAAGTTTTAAACCACAAGACTTTGTTTCTGTCTTTTTTTTTTGTCTTAACAGTTGCCCATTTTCTAAGCGCAATAAGACCCTCCAGGGTGGTTGGTATTGGGGAATACCAGACCTTCCAGGGGCATAAATAAATATAATTTAAGTATTGATATGTAAAGCACAGAGAGGTCTGGTAAAGCATAGGGAAGCATTGTAAAGCACAGTGAGGTATGGTAAAGCATAGGGAAGCATTGTAAAGCACAGAGAGGTGTGGTAAAGCATAGGGAAGCATTGTAAAGCACAGAGAGGTATGGTAAAGCATAGGGAAGCATTGTAAAGCACAGAGAGGTCTGGTAAAGCATAGGGAAGCATTGTAAAGCACAGAGAGGTATGGTAAAGCATAGGCAAGCATTGTAAAGCACAGAGAGGTATGGTAAAGCATAGGGAAGCACTGTAAAGCACAGAGAGGTCTGGTAAAGCATAGGCAAGCATTGTAAAGCACAGAGAGGTCTGGTAAAGCATAGGCAAGCCAGGGTAAACTAATGCATAGTATAACCTTTGGGAAAACTGCAAAATGACCAAACCCTGTCTGGCTGATTAGTAGTTTGGTTTTGATTACTTAGTTATTTTCTTACACAAGAACATAAGAGAATTCCTGAGCGAGAGGAGGCATGCTCCCTCAGTGTTTAACCATTGCATAACTCTCTGACCTGGTTAAGCAGGCAGGCTGACGGGACGTTGTTCTGATTCACTGTCTTGTGTTTTTGTCGTCGATGTATAGGTCAGATAAAGCAGAGAGGAGGGATCTCTCTGTAATTGGGCTCTCTGTGTTGTGTCCTCGGGTCTGGGTTCAGATTGAATGTTCTGTTCCCATGTTAAAGCTTTCTCTCAATGAGGTTACTGTGTGCTGTTTTTTCTGTGCCAACGCAAACAGACAACGCAGTGTCTCTCTTTTTCAGTTCCACGCTTTTGATGTCTGGCCCTGAGGGTGAAAAGAAGTGAACGTGTGTGCGTCGCTGTGTGTCAGTGCGTGTGTGTCTCCGTGTGTGTGTGTCGGTGCATGTCTCTGTGTGTCAGTGTGAGTGTGTGTGTGTCCGTGTGTGTGTGTCAGGGTGTGTCTGTGTGTGTGTGTATTAATGCAGCTAAGAGAGAGAGATGGAGCAGTACAGAGATAGTGAAGATAACTTTCATTATCTACACACTGCATGTGAAAATAGAATAAGTTACAAAATACAAACAAAATAAAGCTTTTTTTCAATAGCAGATTTACTGCACTAGAGTAAAACCAAATAAAAAATTCAAAAGGATGCAGAGTGACAGTTCGAATCAGTTGGCAGCTGAAGAGGACCTCCTAACCGACACTGAAAATTACACAAATGTTGCTACACTGAGCCGCAGTCCCAGAACCATCAGAGCATTGAAATGCCATACCCTGAGGAACTGTGCTCTGCTCAGGCAAAGAAACAGTATAAAAACAGAGTGCTGAGGGAGTCCCCGGGAATCCTTATTGCAGATTACACTGTACTGGGTGACAGCAGGACCAAGAGCAACCTGCTGTTATACTCACAGCACCCCACCGCCTGGCACACAGCCCTCTGCAACACCATCAGTAAGAGGGGGATCTGTAACGGCAGGCAGATGACTGTACGAGGACGTGACACAGCGGGTCACAGCCGTGCTCACAGTAAACGTGTGCACCACGGCACAGGGATGGTCTAGGGCAGGGAGAGCAGCCTGGACTTGTTTGAACTCAGTTTCCAGGCACTGAAAGAGCGGGCGGAGAGAGAGAAGCTGAAGCCAGAGCCCACAGCCCTGCAGTCTAATCCCTCCAGCACAGCACGGCCCCCATCAGCACAGCAAAGCCCTGCAGCCTGTCCCCACCAGCACAGCACAGCCCTGCAGCCTGTCCCCACTAGCACAGCCCCCACCAGAACAGCACAGCCCTGCAGCCCGCCCCCACCAGCACAGCCCTGCAGCCTGCCCCCACCAGCACAGCACAGCCCTGCAGCCTGTCCCCACCAGCACAGCACAGCCCTGCAGCATGCCCCCACCAGTACAGCCCTGCAGCCTGGCCCCACCAGCACAGCACAGCCCAGCCCTGCAGCCTGCCCCCACCAGCACAGCCCTGCAGCCTGCCCCCACCAGCACAGCCCTGCAGCCTGCCCCCACCAGCACAGCACAGCCCTGCAGCCTGCCCCCACCAGCACAGCACAGCCCTGCAGCCTGCCCCCACCAGCACAGCCCTTCAGCCTGTCCCCACCAGCACAGCACAGCCCTGCAGTCTGCCCCCACCACACACACACACACACACACACACACACTGACACCTCTAGCAATGATACACACTAACACCTCTAGCAATGTCAGTGGGCTCTGTGGGTAGATTCACATACAGCTCAGCTCTAGGTAGTAGTGCTATTGGTTTGTTCTATGGCGAGTGCTTGGAAACCGGCTCCTGTTTAATTGCATTGAGACGTTCTCTCCGCTTGTGCCGATCGCGCTATTTTGTAACCTCGGAGATCCACAGCTGAAGTATTCTGGATAGATAAGTCCCAAATTCAAATGATTACTGAACAGCCTTCCCCTCCACGCTCCGCGTTAGGGCAGTGTGTATCGTGTAGGTGTTCTTGCTTGTTGTGTGTAACTATTTTAAGTGTGTTGCAACAAGAAAGAATTGCTTCTTTTAAACGTGTAATTTCACCGCGACTGTATCACTGATTCCGATACAGACAGTATGTAACGTGATAGCCTGACCAGTCAGTTGCTCGGAGGTAGTTAATTATTTTTGGTATTAGTGCACTTTATATTTTTGGACTGTGAGATTCTTTTTTTGAGTGTGAATATATATTTGAGATGTGTGTATAGTTTTCTTTCTTTCTTTCTTTTCACTGATAATATTTGTGTTTGTTTCACATTCGACATGTACTTTGGTTTGATTGTGTTTTGTTGTACACGCTGCTGCTAAGGGCTGAGCCTTGTACTTGTCACCTGATTGCTTCAGAATTGAAACAATCGCTGCTATATTAAATAAAATAAACCTAAACCAGGATTCTAACCTTCTCCCTATTACCATCTTGGGAGTGGCGTAGCGGTTAAGTATATTTTATATTAAGGGGTTAAAACCTGTTACAGTGTGGTAGACTATGCCATTACAGACATGGACCCAGAATCTATTGATGCTTTTACAGTCAGGCAAAAAATACCCGTGTCAGACCACAGTTAAATAACTTTGAACCTGAAAAGCTCAGACCAGCCCCTCAGAGATCTGAGCCCTGGCACCAAAGTGGTCAACCTCAAACCTATTCACAACTGGACACAGACAGGACAGGGCAGACTGCACGAAAGCTCTCTCAGCAGCTTGCAGGCAACACGTCAGCAAGAACGATCAAAAGGGAAGACGTTTGGCTATCAGCAAAGGTGAATAACATATTTGAATCATTAAAATCAAATCTCCGGAAAATAACCCCCATGCAAAATAAATAAATAAATACGCAAAAAACAAACCCGGCTTTTCGAAAGTCGTAGAAGTCAGGGGCGCAATGGAATTTTAGGATTTGCGCTTTTTTGAAAATACACGCGCATTGCGGCATGTTAAGCAATTGAAACTCATAATTGGTTCTATTTTGCAAATAACGCCTTATTTTCAAAAGATGCAAAAACACCAAAATAGACTCGCTAATTAAGACACGCCATAGCTGCAACTATCGAGGTTACACTAGGCTGGTTAACTTAAAATATATCAAATACATAATTAACATACATATGCAACAACCGCATATTAATGTGTACCATTTATATTATGATCTTTTCACAAACATACATAAACATTCAGATATTGCATGTAAAGAATATAAATATTAATATTGCACCAGATAATACATTGTGATATTGAAATTAATTAAAGATTGATTTTTTTCTATTGGCACGCTGTATTATTATTATTATTATTATTATTATTTCGCAACGATTTTATCTAAAGCGACTCACAGAGACTACGGGGTGCATCACAAATTTAGATCCCAGAATCTTGTTTGGACTTTTCCTTATTTTACCTTTTTAATGGAAGAGGTCGTGTTTAGTTTTTCGGTTATATTCTTGTATATTTTAAATTTAGCAGTGGCTCCGGACCTTTTGCAGAAAATAAGTTTGATGTGCTAAAATAAGACCAACTTAGTCAATAATGCATTTTTCCTTTCTTGTTTTCCTCATTGACATGTGCGCTCGTGTTTTCAGTTCAATGGAAGTCCAGACTATTGAAATGGGACTAACTGGCTTGTTAATGAACCAGAAAATCAATTGTCGTTTCAATTAAATGAGTCATAAGCAAAACGCGCCTTCTGAAAACCAGGCTGATAATCTCTTTCAGCAATGATTTGATCTTGTGAGCACCAGATAAACCACAAGAACACGGACAATATCCGCACAGCCGGAGCACGTCAAGTATTCTCCAGGTTAGAGCTGATTAGAGCTTCTGCACGAATCAGTGAGAGAGCCGAGTGCGTTTGGAAAGCGCGATGTGAAACCAATAGACTTGTAGTCTGGATGAAGCTGCAAATGAACTATTCAAACCCACTAGAAAATCATATATATTTAATCTGAGACTACATTTGCGCATTAACTGAATATTTTACTACTTTTACAAATTGGAATAAAAACAAATACAAAAAAAATGTATCAATCAGCAGTTCGGGTTTTTTTTTTTTAAATTATAATTAATCATGAATTTTGATGAACTGTCTGAAAGTTTTCCCGCAGCTCGGCCTTGAAGCTCGTTCGTCACAGTGGGGTTCTGCTGCCACCTGCTGCCAGCTCTGTGCATGTGCATCTCTTCATAATGACGTCAAAAACATTCGGTTTCATCTGGTATGTATTAGAACATAGAACACGAGAATGTTAGAACATAAGAACGAGGGAGGCCGTTCAGCCCATCAGAGCTCTTAAAGGACCCCAGCGATTCAGACTCAACGTGGCTAGGTAACCCTTGGTAACCCATTCCATCCCCTCCCCACTCTCTGTGTGAAGAAGTGTCTCCTTCCCTCTGTCCTCAGTCTGTCTCCTCTTAATTTCCACACTGCGTGTCCTCTGCTCCTGGTTTCTGTGCTGCGCTTCAAGTATTGGTTGGGTTTAACTATGTAAGGAAGTACTGTAATTAAAAACTGAATATTATTCATTTGCTGCAACGTTTCGGCTTCCGTCTTCTTCAGATAGCTTGCTAGAAATAACCAGGCAGACTGATGCTGTTCTTTAAGGGTATCAATAACTTTTCTGTATTATTTTTATTATTATTATTATTTATTTATTTGGCAGACACCTTTATCCAAGGCGACTTACAGGTGCTGCAGGGCAACACAGGATTACAATGCAAGCTTCATGTTTAAATACAGTGTAGTTTACAGCAAGTGCAAATAATACTGCTAAAATTACAATATGAACTAGGATGCAGCCAGATTACAACAAAGTATAACTACAATCAGGGTTTCCCCTGGTCTTTATATCAACTTTAGTCACTGGAGAAATTCAGTTGCCACTACTGGTTTTATTCCACCTGTACATTAAACTACTATAATATAGATAGATAGATAGATGGCACTAAAACAGAAATATTCCACTATTCATTTTCAAACCTACCAAGTGCATTTCAGATAAAAAATAAATCCTATTCTTGTTTGCTAGATAATAGTGCAATATCTCACTGCTGTTTAAAGGCAGAAACTACAATCTTATTTAATATGTGTGTGCTATAGTGTAGCATTGCATTCCTTTCTAATGTAGGCATACAGATACTTATTTCTGACAAAACACTCATTGCTTTTCAATAAAATCAAGTCTAGAAATGAGAATTTTCCATTGATACAATTAAAATGTATACTTATAATATTTGTTTTGTAACAACAGCTCTGTGATCCATTCAAACCATAACCCTGTGCTTTTTGTCACTGCACCAATATTGGAAAGCCTTCTCAAAGGCAAATTGAGAAATGTTGTCACGATGTTGCGTGTCCACAGGCACTGCATTAGCAAGGTCAAGGTTACAGTGCAGCGGCAGACACCTAAAACAGTGTTTTAAAACAACACTAGCAGTAGGTCGTGTTTATAAGGTGTTGTAAATCCATCTGTTATTTGTAAGTGCTTCATCGTGTTTAAGAATGTTATTTCCATTTTATTGGACCATAATCATTGATATGTTACATGACAATAATTATTATTATTTTTTTTAAACCATGTTAATTTTCTAATGTTGTAATTCGCTATCCATTCTACACACATGGATGTAGCTGATAGGTCACGTGTTGCGAACCAGCTGCAGAATTATGCTCTGCAAAAGATTACCTACCGAGAAAGATGCTAGAAACTAACACTAATGCTGATGCTGTTTTGTACAATTTAGAATGGCTTCAAACTGTTTTGTAATGCCGGGGCAAGTGGAATTCATGTAAACGGCTCATCGATGGAAATAATAAATGAGCCATGAGCTACCAGGTGAGGAGGTTGGCTCCTTGAGTAATCAGAACATTTTAAGTTGTGTTCGTGGTGCTTTGGGTGGACCGCGGTATGAAATTGTACCCGATCAGTTTGAACTATTTGTGGAATGTGGCTTTTGTGCAGTTCCGATTGCCAGTGGCATCCAGGAACAATTGGACAGCGTCTGCAGGAATAGTGATGAACTGGTTGAAAGTATTTTAAAGTAATTTCCACACTGGATATCGAATGACGGCTGGGCCTGTGATTTCAAAGGGGCACGAATTGCAACAAAATAGAGTCAGAGACAGCCAAAAGACGTGATTAAGCTGGAACTGCCACTGCTGGAGTGGCCGCCGTCTCCCCCTGCTGTTCCTGAGGGTCCGCCGTCTCCACCTGCTGTTCCTGATGGTCCGCTGTTCCCGCCTCCGCCACCAGAGGGAGACAGGCCGCTGTTCCCGCCTCCGCCACCAGAGGGAGACGGGCCGCCATTTCCACCTCCACCACCAGAGGTGCTCCTGCTGGAGGGTCCAGTTTCCCTGCCAGCATTCGCCTGCTTTGAAGGTCTGGGACCCACGCCATTGAAGAAAGCTTGGGGGATCCGACATGAACCCCGCCCACCACCGCCTGCTGAAATAGCCCACCCGAGGGACATTAGGGGACTCTTGGGGGGGGGGGCTTGTGTTCAAAGGGGGGGGGGGGGGAGTTTGGCTGATTGTGGCCTGCGTACTTTGTACGTGGGGGAGGTGTGTGGCAGAGCAGGGCTCTGCCTTTGTAAATATTGGCAGGAATGGGGTTAAATTCTCCTCCCTGCCCAGGTTTATTGTAACAATCAATTAGCACCCAGCCACCTGACATAAAAGGAGGCCTCAGCTCCTCATCAGAGAGAGGTAGCTGAGGAAGCAAGGTTGGTTGTTCTTTGTGTGCTGCGGGGTCTTTGTTAGTTTTGCAATCCAGTGAAGGTAAAGCTCAGGCTGGAAGCCTTATTTTTGTAAGTTTTACTTTGTGTTTATTGTTTGTGTTTTAAAAACCTTTTGTTTGGCCCTCGTGCCTGTTTATTTTGTGTTTTCTATTTAATAAAAGTATTTTTGTTTGAACTGCAGTCTGTCTCTGTGCCTCATCCCTTGCGCCATCCTGTCACAGTCACTTTCAAAAAAACATTTGTAAGTGACGAGCGACCGTGAAAACAATGACATATTAGTAGTGCAAGGCCAGTCCACTAGCTGAGGATCCAGTAATGTGGTGCACATGTCAGGGAAGTCCAGTGTATAGTAGGAAGGGTGGATCAAGAGTCTAAACAGGGGGGTCTTGAGGAAAGGAGAGGGAGAGGGAGTGGTCAAGAGTAATACCTTGGAGGTCAGATTTAGAGAGGTTGAGTTTGAAGTGGTGAGAATGCGTCCAAGTTGAATAGCCAAGGAGATGTGGAGGTCAAAGGAGGAAAAGGAGAGGATCTGGACATCATCAGCATAAAGGTGGTAGGAGAAGCCAAGAGAAAGGAGTACCCAACGAGTGGGTCTAGAGTGAGAAGAGGAGAGGTCCCAGGACAGATCCTCGAGGTACACCTGTAGAGACGGGGCGAGGAGAAGAGAGAGAGAGCCACGCCAGGAGACCTGGAAGGAACGGTTAGAGAGATGGGAGGAAAACCAGGTAAGAGCTGTGTCTGAGATTCCCAGATCAGAGAGAGAGGGGAGAGGAGAATCGCATGATCGACGGTGTGAAGGGAAAGTAGAGGAGAGGGAGTCAGGGTTTCAGTGGTGTGCAGGACGGAGCCCGGATTGAAGAGGGTCAAGCAGAGACTGCTTGCTGAGGAAGGATGCCAGCTGACGGTGGACAGCTCGCTCGAGAGTTCTAGAGAGGAACAGGGGGAGAGAAACAGGGCTGTAGTTCTGGGCGGAGGAAGGGTCAAGAGAGGGTTTCGTAAAAAGGGGGTGACGCGAGCGGTTTTGAAGGCAGAGGGGAAGGAGCCAGAGGGGGGGAGGGAGGGAGGGAGGGGGGGGGGGGTAATTCCTTGGAACTGCCCCGCCTCTGTTCACTCCCATTCTAATTGGCTGCTGCAGTAACCCTGCCTGGAGCTCATTCCTCCTCAGAAACCTGTCGCATGTTGGATCACATTCAAGATTGTTTTTCATTTGTATCCACCACCTCATTTCCATGGAAGGAAGGAAGGCTCTGGCAAAATGAATTGTTTTTTCTGGGTGATGTGCTTCTGGTTATTGCACATGTCATTTTGCAATGCTTTCCCCATGGTTGTACTATGCTTTTACCACAGTTTACCATGGTTTGTTTTAATTTAGAAAATGGCCTTTTCAAAAGTACTGGCATAAGTGCCTTTTCACCTGGACAGATATCCTTGTGCCACCTAATGTTCAAGTTTTAAACCACAAGACTTTGTTTCTGTCTTTTTTTTTTGTCTTAACAGTTGCCCATTTTCTAAGCGCAATAAGACCCTCCAGGGTGGTTGGTATTGGGGAATACCAGACCTTCCAGGGGCATAAATAAATATAATTTAAGTATTGATATTTCATGCAGTCCTCTCTCTTGACCGCCTGTCGAGTTCTCATTCAATTATTTTTCCTGCTGTTAGCCACGGTACAGACGGGTCAAACCAATATGTTCATGTTTGGAGAATTTATTGTGATTGTTTATACATGTGGCCCATCTTCCTGAATACTTTTCCATTTTTATATTTAATTTTTTAAACCTTTTAAAGACAAACCAATGCCAAACTCAACAAGGTATAATACATATATAATGGACGAAAGAAAGTGTAGGGGCAAAATATATAGTTAGACCCCGCCATATTCAAAGTGGGAGGGGCACGTGCCACTTCTGCCCCATGGGTTAGGTGCCTATTTTAAATGAACACACTATTGCTGTATATGAACACATATCATCAATCAGTCTGAATTTCTAAAGCAATGCTGATGCTGAAATTCTAACAGAAACGCTCTTTCACTATTTGTGTGACTTTTTCCTGCAGAATACTTTGCAGTTAGTGAGTGTGGGAATGTGCCTACTGCAGATTTGCTGAACCAGTCACAACATGTAAAAGTCTCTTCATGTGTAACGTTGTTGATCTCTGTTTTTCCTTTGGCAACGAAAGATGTTATTGAAGCGCTGGTTTTCCGAGCATTGCTGGAAGGAAGGAAGGCTCTGGCAAAGTGAATTGTTTTTCTTGATTTCATTTTCTAACGAGATTCGACGACAAACGTTTCGACAGGACGTCTCTCTCAACGTCTTCAGCGCCGAGATGAGTTTGATTCACGTTCTTGTATCACTGGGAGATGTGCTTCTGGTTATTGCCTTCTGGTTATTGCACATGTCATTTTGCAGCCCCCACCCCCACCCCCATGTTTTTCCCATACCATGCATTTACCAGAGTTTACCGTGGTTTGTTTTAATACATACCATACCTATCTGTGTGCTTTACAATACTTGCCTATGCTTTACCATGCTTTCACTGTGCTTTCTTACACTTTGCTTTGGGACAGTAAGGGTAAGCACGCGCTGATTTTGTATTTGAAGTTGAGCTCTCAATTACTTAACTAGACCCTTAGTTGAACTGATCATTTGCTAATTAGACCCTTTTAATACAATGTTACAGCTAACTTGAAATATGCAACTGTCTTATAGACAATGTCGACCCAGGGGACTTCTTTGACCTGAAAAAAGAAACAAGGACCAGGGGTCACAAATGGAGATTAGATAAAGGAGCATTCAGAACAGAAAATAGGAGGCACTTTTTTACACAGAGAATTGTGAGGGTCTGGAACCAACTCCCCAGTAATGTTGTTGAAGCTGACACCCTGGGATCCTTCAAGAAGCTGCTTGATGAGATTCTGGGATCAATAAGCTACTAACAACCAAACGAGCAAGATGTGCTGAATGGCCTCCTCTCGCTTGTAAACTTTCTTATGTTCTTATGTTCTTAACTGTTAAGATGAAAACAATTAAAAAGGTCTAATTAAGCAAATTACAGTTCAATTAAGGGTCTAGTGGCAAACCATAGTAAATTATTAGCAGTGCTAGTGCATGGGGAAAGGCATGGGGGAACGCTGCAAAATGTGCAAATCTACCCTGGTAAACTTTTGTAAGGGAGGTTAAAAATGAATGAAAGTGGAAGAGGAGAATGTGAAACACTATTCAGTAATGTCTGTGCCGTCAGAGGGTTGATACACGTCATGAATTCCTTAATTTTTTTCAGGGCGTGGAATGAAAAAAAAATCCTATAAATACCTGTTTGCTCGTCCCCTGTGCACAGTCTGGTGAAACTTTGTGAAGAGGCATTTTACAATGAGGTAAGGCAAGTTTGTTTTTTTTTCCTCACAATAAAGTAGACCAACGACAAAAGGAAAAAAAAACTGAAATATTTTAGGGTGAGCTAACAGAACTACGAGAGAACGATTTCAGGGTGAGCTAACAGAACTACGAGAGAACGGTTTCAGGGTGAGCTGCGATCGACAGCTGCAGGATCTGCGTAATGATGTAAACAAAAAAGCCTCCTTTCTATAGGGTTTTACTGGGATTCCTTCTTATCCCTTATAAGTTCACCACAGTATTTTTGCACTTTTACAGTGCTTTTGCCATGGTTATACAATGCATTTAACTTGGTTTGCCTTCTTTGTTTAATATGCTTAAAAATACCTCTCTGTGCTTTACAATGCTTCCCTATGCTTTACCAGACCTCTCTGTGCTTTACAATGCTTCCCTATGCTTTACCAGACCTCTCTGTGCTTTACAATGCTTCCCTGTGCTTTACCATACCTCTCTGTGCTTTACAATGCTTCCCTATGCTTTACCAGACCTCTCTGTGCTTTACAATGCTTCCCTATGCTTTACCATACCTCTCTGTGCTTTACAATGCTTCCATATGCTCTACGAGACCTCTCTGTGCTTTACAATGCTTCCCTATGCTTTACCATACCTCTCTGTGCTTTACAATGCTTCCATATGCTTTACCAGACCTCTCTGTGCTTTACAATGCTTCCCTATGCTTTACGAGACCTCTCTGTGCTTTACAATGCTTGCCTATGCTTTACCATACCTCTCTGTGCTTTACAATGCTTCCCTATGCTTTACCAGACCTCTCTGTGCTTTACAATGCTTCCCTGTGCTTTACCAGACCTCTCTGTGCTTTACAATGCTTCCCTATGCTTTACCATACCTCTCTGTGCTTTACAATGCTTCCCTATGCTTTACCATACCTCTCTGTGCTTTACAATGCTTCCCTATGCTTTACCAGACCTCTCTGTGCTTTACAATGCTTCCCTGTGCTTTACCAGACCTCTCTGTGCTTTACAATGCTTCCCTATGCTTTACGAGACCTCTCTGTGCTTTACAATGCTTCCCTATGCTTTACCATACCTCTCTGTGCTTTACAATGCTTCCCTATGCTTTACCAGACCTCTCTGTGCTTTACAATGCTTCCCTATGCTTTACCATACCTCTCTGTGCTTTGCTATGCTTCCCTATGCTTTACCATACCTCTCTGTGCTTTACAATGCTTCCCTATGCTTTACCAGACCTCTCTGTGCTTTACAATGCTTCCCTATGCTTTACCAGACTTCTCTATGGTTTACAATGATTTGACTGTGTTTTATGTGGATAAGACGATTGTGAAACACATACTGATTTTGTGTAAATGGATTTCATGTTTTGAAGCTGATTTCACACACAAAGAACAAACCTTACCCTCCCTATTGCTGTTCTTTTAAGATCTATGTTTTCCAGCAGGCTTTTTTTCACTAGATTGCTTTTCTTTTGTTGTTTTTTTCATTTTGTTGCACCGCTAATTTTTGTCCATTTTTTCTGTATTAGTAACTCTCTCTCTCTCTCTCTCTCTCTCGTGGAGGATTGGGGGATGGGCTTGCAGAGAGGTGGAACGCCGGTGCTGTAGGACCGGGAAATTAAAAACTTTATTTATTTATTTATTTATTTATTTATTTATTTTATTTTGTTTTCATAGTTACTTAGTTGTTCTTTTTGGTGTTTGTTTGTTCGTAGGTTAGTGGTGTGTGTTTGTTTGTTTGTAGGGTGGTGCTGTGTGTGTTTGGAGATCCCGTAATGGGGTCTCATTCAGGAGGGCTGGGGGCTCTCACCCGCCGACACGGGATCCGTTGCCTGCCTGACCCCGGGGTTTCGGTGGAGGAGTGTCTGCTGGCAGTAGGGGAGGTGGTGGGGTTTGAGAATATTATGTCAGCGTCAAGGATGAATAAAGCGCTGGTAATTTTTTTTAGTGGAGGTGTCTCTGGTAAACAAGCTGGTAGAGGAAGGCTTTACAGTAAAAGGAGAATTTGTTCAGGTTTCCCCTCTAGTAACCCCGGTAACAAAAGTTATTATTTCTAATGTGCCTCCGTTTTTAAAAAAATGAGCCATTAGAAAATAATTTAGCTCGTTTTGGTAAACTGGTGTCCCCGATTAAGGGAATCCCGCTGGGGTGCAAAAATAACAGTGTTAGGCACGTAATGTCGTTTAGAAGGCAGGCGTTTGTCTTACTAAATGATCCTAATCAAGCCATTAATGTAGCCTGGAATTTTAATGTGGAAGGGATGCATGGTGTGGTGTTTGTCAGTTCTGAAATTATGAGGTGCTTTTACTGTGGAGAACAGGGACACCAGAGGAAAGCCTGCCCGAGAAAGGAGGCTTGAGCAGAAACAGGGCAGGATCAGGGTGATGCTGGCGGGGAGGAAGTCGGGGGTGTTGGGGGTGAGCGGGAGGAAGAGTTGGCTCCTGCACCGCAGCCGCAGAGCGAGCCCGTGCTGACCGAGGAGGCAGCGATCCAGAAGGAAACCGGAGCAGAACCACCAACACCACGGCCTCGCACAAAGAGACCCAGCCGTAGTCTGTCACTGACGGGTTTGGAGGATAATACAGCTACTACTGAGAATGGTGAAGAACCATTCAAGGTAGTAGCTAAAAAGAAACGATTTCAACAGAAGGCTGCAGAGCTCAGCCAGTGCAGAACTCCGAACCCGTGCAGACAGGGAGACTGCGGGCTCCAGATGGGGAGTCAGTCCCTCCCAATGCGGAGGAAGAGAACACAGCGGAGGGTGAGCCGGGCGCGGTGCAAGATTCTCCGCTGGCTGAAACAGTGACGGCTGAGGCAGAGACCGGTGTCGAGGAGTCGGAGGGAGATGCGGAGGAGCGGATTCTCGGGGGCCAACGAGAGGACAGCGCAGAAGAGATGGAGGGGGAGCACTCTGACTCCTCGCTTATCTCAGACATCCCTGACAGCCAACCCTTCAGTAAGAAAAAGTTAGACACGCTTGAGCAGGTAAATGATTTTATGACAGAAACAAAAGGGAAAAGGGGAGTAGAAATAGAGAGTTTTTTCCCTGATTTAAGGTTATTTCTCCGCTCACGTTTTTACAAGGAAAGCAACAACAGAAGAATCTGATCAGCCAAAACGTTATAGATTAAAAAAAAATTGTTCAGAAAATGAAGAAAGATCTTAACAGGGGTTCAAAATCTCTTGTTTAAAAATGGCTGTGTTTTATGAAACTTCTTCTATTACTTGTTTTAGTCTGTTAGTTTTTTTTTTTTAGCTATGATGGAAAGGTGCGTTTTTGTTTCTTTTAATCTAAACAGTCTTTTAAGAGGGCGCAGCTAGTTGAGTTTTTAGAGCAGAAGCAGGCGGGGGTGGTGTTTCTGCAGGAAACGCACTCTGATCAGGAGAATGAGGAGGCGTGGCGAGCGGAGTGGAAGGGGCTGTGCGTGATGCTTTTTAAACCCAGCCTAGGGGCAGTTTTATTAGATATGGATGAAATCGAGAAAGGGAGGATTTTAAAAGTAAGAGCTAGGCTGGGCAGTACAGTGTATGTTTTTATTAATATTTATGCCCCCAAAGCCGTGAGACAGCTGGAGTCAAAAATCCTCATCCTAGAGGAAAGTTTAAATTCAGAATTTAAAGAACAGACCCTGGTGAACCTAAAAGAGCAGAAACTTGCGCTGGGGAGCTTGCTGAAGGAAAGAGTGAAGGGGGCGATTGTGCGTTCCAGATTCATGGAGTTGAGAGACATGGATGCCCCCACCAGTTTTTTCTTCAACCTGGAAAGGAAGAGAGCGGACAGTAGACAGCTGTGCTGTATCAGGACTCCTGGTGGGAAAGAACTGAAAATCAGCAAAGAGGCGGTACGTTTTTATAAGGAACTTTATAATAAATAACTGTGCAACCTAGAGGACACTGAGAGGCTGCTCCAGGGGTTACCCAGCCTCAGTGAGGAGGAGCAGATTCAGCTGGACGCACTGCTGACCCACCAGGAGATGACCGCCGCTGTCAAGCAGCTCTCCAGTGGAAAGGTTCCCGGGATCGATGGACTGCCAGCAGAATTTTATAATATTTTCTGGGATATAATGGGGGAGGATTTGCTCCAGGTTCTGAGAGAGAGCCTCAGCCACAAGGAACTGCCTGTTAGCTGCCGTAGGGCAGTGGTTACACTGCTGCCCAAGAAGGGAGACCTTTGCCAGCTTAAGAATTGGAGACCTGTGTCACTTTTATGTTCTGATTTAAAGATTTTATCCAAAACAATCGCTAATAGATTAAAAACAGTTATTGGAACTGTGGTACATATGGATCAAACATATTGTATACCGGGTCGCTCTATTTTTGATAACTTATTTTTTATTAGAGATATTTGTGATTTGAATGTAGGAATGGTCTGGATCAAGAGAAGGCTTTCGATAGAGTCGACCACACCTACCTCTTTAAAACACTGGAGGCCTTCGGGTTCGGCCCTGGTTTTATCTCTTATATTCGGCTTTTATATTCCAACATTTTTAGTATTTTAAAGATCAACAATGGACTGAGTCAGCCCTTCCCAGTGTGCAGGGGTATAAGGCAGGGCTGCGCCCTGTCTGGTATGCTGTATTCGCTGGTTATAGAGCCCCTGTTGCACCTGCTGAGGGTCAGGTTAGCTGGATGGACAGTGCCCTCTTCGCCCTCCACACCCTCCTCTGCCACAGTGAAGGTGTCTGCCTGCGCAGACGATGTGACTGTGTTTGTGAGTGGGGATGCAGATGTCAAAGCACTGCAGCAGACTCTGAATGAGTTCCAGAGAGCATCTTCTGCCAAAGTAAACTGGGCAAAATGTGACACCTTCCTGTCAGGCAGCTGGGATGAGGGCACTCCTCCTGTCCCGCCTGAGGGGCTGGAATGGAACAGAACAGGCATTAAAATGCTCGGGGTGCACCTCGGAACAGAGAACTACCTGAAAAAGAACTGGGAGGGTTTGTTTGGACAGGGTGAGGGGGCGGCTGCAGAGGTGGAAGGGACTGCTGGCCCAACTGTCCTTCAAGGGCCGGGTGCTTGTTATTAATAATCTGGTGGCCTCTAGCATGTGGCACAAGCTGGTATGCCTGGACCCACCCCAGGGCCTGGTGAAGGAGATCCAGAGAGTGCTGCTGGAGTTTTTTTGGAGCGGGAGACACAGTTTGAGTCCGGCAGTCCTCTACCTCCCTAGTGATGAGGGGGGGGCAGGGGCTAGTCAGCATTTTCAGCAGGGTGGCAGCCTTCAGACTGCAGGCGGTTCAGAGACTCCTGTACACTGAGGAGGAGGCTCATTGGACGAGGCTAGCCTGTTTCATTCTCAATAGAGTTGGGGGGCTGGGGTTAGGAAAACACCTGTTTTTAATTGAGAACACCAATTTTAGTAAAGCAGGACTCCTTTTTATCAAAGTATTTTAAATGCTTGGCAGCTGGTGAGGGTGGAAAGGGATGTGGAGTCCTCGACAGGGCAGGACCTGTTTGAGGAGCCCGTATTTTTTAATCCACTCTTTCCAGTTAAGTTCCTCCAGTCAATGACGCTCTGTGCCAGTTTTTTAAAAGCAGGTGTAACCAGGTTGGTCCACCTGTTAAATCTTGAGCTCTCCTGCTGGCTAACTGCTTCCCAGTTAACTGCACAGCTAGGCTGGCACTCAGAGAGGCTTGCAGAAAGTCTAATGGGTGAGTTGAGGGGCTGCCTCTCCTCGCGGCTCAAGGCAGTCCAGAGGGAGGAGCTGTCCAGAGGCACAGAGCAGAGACAGCTTTCCTTATTTCCAGGGATGATTGTGTCACCAGCAGTAGGTGAGGAAGGAGAGGGGGGTGGAGAGAATGGAGGGACTTTGCTTAAATTGCAGAATGTGGAGGAAATTGTCTTTCACACGAATAGCAAACATATATACAAATTGTGTGTTAAAGCCACAGAGTATAGTAGGCTAAGGGGTCTGGTAGACTCCAAGTGGAGAGCTTACTTGGCTGTAGAGGAGGGGCACAGGCCGGTGTGGAGGGTGCTGTACAAGCCGCCTCTCGCCAAGAGAGTGGGGGACCTGCAGTGGAAGATTCTACACTGCATTGTGTCCACAGGCAGGTTTCTCCATAGAGTGGACCCCAGTATCAGTGAGCAGTGCGCTTTTTGCTCAGCAGAGGAAACTCTCTTTCATGCCTACAGTGAGTGCGAGAGGCTGCGGCCACTTTTTAATTTACTGCAAGGAATCCTGAATAATTTAGGGCTTGTTTTTAGTAAGGAGCTTTTTATTTTTGGGGTTCTGTACAGTTTTAAAATGAAAAACAGGTATGTTATTACTAATTTTTTAATTGGACAGGCAAAATTGGCTATTTTAAAGACAAGGAAAAATCAACTTTCTGGTTCTGGACTGACCAGCTTAGTGGTTCAGTTCAGAGTGCTCGTGGTCAGCCAGATCAAAGTAGAGTTTGAGTATTTTATACTGGTCAGTAACCTGGGGGACTTCCAGGAGAGGTGGTGTGTGGGAGACGCCTTGTGTGCTGTGAGTGAGGAGGGGGAGCTCCAGTTTTTGTTCGAACTTTATTTAATTTTTTGTTTTACAGTGTTTTTATTTTGGCTTTAATCTGTTTTCAACAAGGGGAAAAACACAGTTTTTATATTGATTTTTTATGATCCTTTTATTTTGTTTAAAATCTGTTTTTAAGGAGAACATGATGTATTTTAGGATTTTTTTAATTCTGCTGAGGCAGTAGGAATCTTTTGTTGTGTTTTACCTTTATTTGAATTTTAATGGATTTTATTTGGAATATTTAAATAAAGGATCTTAAAAGTCTCTCTCGCTCTTTCTTTCTCGCGCTTTCTCTCTCTCTCTCCCGCTCTTTCTCCGTGTCCTCCAGCGGGAGACGTAAGTGTTTAGCTAGCGCGATCACGGGGCACGAGGATTGGATTTTCAACTGTAAAATAGCAATTTTTATTTTTGTATTTATTTTAACAAGGATGCGGACCCCCTTGGCAGCTCAGGGCCCTGGACAAATGTCCCAGTTGCCCCCCCACCCCCCCCTTAAATCTGGCCCTACAACAACTTGGATAATTAAAGAATAGGAAAATTATCACTGTAGAAGTCGATACTATTGCGGTTGAGGCAGCGAAAATCTTAATTTCACCGCCACCAAAAACATTGACAACTTCAAAAGCAGTGGCTTTGATAAGAATTCGTGAAGACAGAACTAACACCGTGAATGCTGGAAAAAATATGGGTGTGATCGCCAGTGTTTCTACGTTCGTCGTCTTAACGCTGTAGAAGACTCTAGAAACGTTGAAACATTTGTTAGCTTATTTCTGAGATGTATTGAATGGCCAATGGCTTTTTAATTTTATAGAGTTTTTTTTCTATTGAAAAGCTCAAATTGTGTTCTTATATAACCACAGTAAAGTCAAAGGTGTTTATTGTGGTGTCCCTTATTTTATATAGCGAGTTCTGCAAGGTTGCCCATGAATTTGCGATGGAGCTGGACCCCACCGGGGAGCTGATACCGGTGTCGAGTGTACTGGACTCCAACGACTTCAGGCCCCTTTATCTGGTGAAGAAGGTCGAGCACCAATGGCCGAAGTCTATATGGAAAAAAGCTAAATTCTTTCCAACTTCCGTGAATCTGAACATGGTGCTGGTGGACGGAGACAACTTCGAAATTGGTAAAATTTTACCTTTTCATTTCTGTTTAAAAAAAAAAAAAAAACCAAAACATCTCTCTCTCTCTCTCTCTCTCTCTCTCTCTCTCTCTCTCTCTCTCTCTCTCTCTCTCTCTCTCTCTCTCTCTCTCTCTCTCTCTCTCTCTCTCTCTCTCTCTGTATTAGACTTTTGCAATATCATTTAGTAGTTTCTTCAATTACATGGTGTTAAATAAAAAATCAAAATTTATGTTACTATTTATTTCTTAGCAGACGCCCTTATCCAGAGCGACTTACAACTGTTACAAGATATCACATTATTTTTACATACAATTACCCATTTATACAGTTGGGTTTTTACTGGAGCAATCTAGGTAAAGTACTTTGCTCAAGGGTACAGCAGCAGTGTACCCCACCTGGGATTGAACCCACGACCCTCTGGTCAAGAGTCCAGAGCCCTAACCACTACTCCACACTGCTGCTCATATAGTATGCTGTATATGCTGTTCATATAGTTATGTCTCAGTCCTAAAATCCTAGGTGATACAAAACTTGGCCATAGCTCTGTGTGTGTGTGTGTGTGTGTGTGTGTATATATATATATATATATATATCTCACTACCTACATATGCCATCTGCACAGATTATCCATATTAAAAGAGCCATGCCTAAAAGTAATTTGTAGTTTTCAGAAGAAATACAATTAGTTACAGTACAATATAGAAGAATAACGCTAAATAAGTGGATGAATAGACTCAATGCCACGGTGCCTGCAGGTTTAAATAGACAGGAATAGTAGATTGTTACATCATCAACTGTGCTGCAGTAAATGACATCACATGCACATTCATAGATTCAAATAGAAATAAGCGAGTGCAGTTGCATGGCATCCAAAGCCTCCAAAGTACCTCCACTGTTTGTTTCAATTTGACAGAAGCATGTTAAACATACCGAAACGTTGGGAAGTTGGCTCTTTTAAGCAAAAAACATATAACAATACTTGTCTACCAGTAGCACTGTTGTGTTTTCTTCACAGCACTATGGAGCCCTCTAGTGGCTGCACTGTCTTAATGCAGCGCGCCTTTGTATGGAGGTGAGACCAGGCAAGCACGAGGTCATACCATCCCACAATTCACTGCTCCCTCTCTCTCTCTCTCTCTCTGCAGCTCAGAAAGAAACTCCACTATTAACTTTTAATGACTGCTCCCATGTGGATGGGAGTGTGACTGCAAAGGTGCCTGATGGGGTGGTGAACGCTGGGGCCCACGCGAGTCACACCCACTCCAGAACTGTGGAGACGACCTGCCTTGAGAAGGTGGAAGTCTGTCCCGACAAGCTGATGAAAAAGCTGCAAAACAGGTGAGCAGATCGGGGAAGAGGGTTTGTGTTTTATAGCGCCTTTCATCCACGCAGGACCTACAGCAAAGGAAGTGAAGTGCTTTCTATTCAAGACCTGCAAAAACTGCATGGTCAATCAGCTGGAGTTTTGTTTTTACCCTAAAGCTCAGGGAACTTGGTTTCAGGAGTCTAGGTTTCAGCCCTCCTGCACGGCACACCAGGAGAGACTTGGGGTTTCATACAGCAACCTCAAACTAGGTTTCAAGCCCCTGTTCCTGAAAAAGTGGCTTCGTGTTCCCTCAGCTTTAGAAACACACATTTGGTAACAGTGAATCAGAAAGAAAGTGCTTAGTAGTCAACCAGGGAACATGAAGGGCATATAATTTTCTAAATTTAGTGAGGTTGAGCTTTCTAATGATTTGCATTGTGCTGTTGCAGCAAGTTCGACATGAACCACTGGGGGCTGGAGCACTTGAAAAACCAAAAGGTGTGTGTGGTCGTCCAGTGTGTCCGCGTCAAGAACAAAATGAAGCTGATTAAGACCTCGTCTTCGAAGGGGTCCCTGAAGGTCAAACCCTGGAAAGCCACCAAGGTACTGGGTTATTGACTCTGTCTTATTGCCTGTCAGTAGACCACACTGCCTCCCTCCCAGTCACTCAGCTCTAACCACTAGAGCCACACTGCCTCGCTCTCTCCCAGTCCCTCAGCTCCAACCACTAGAGCCACACTGCCTCCCTCCCTCCCAGTCCCTCAGCTCCAACCACTAGAGCTATTCCATTTAGGATTTTAAAGTCCTGTCTTTCCCTTCTTTTTTCTCGGCTGAAGAGAATTATTTTAACCTGTCCTCATAGCTCATGTAATGAAGTGATGGGACCTTCAGCCTAGTTGCCCTTCTCTATGTGTGTGTGTGTGAGTAGGTGACAGGTTGTGTGTGTGTGTGTGTGTGTGTTGAGTAGGTGACAGGTTGTGTGTGTGTGTGTGTTGAGTAGGTGACAGGTTGTGTGTGTGTGTGTTGAGTAGGTGACAGGTTGTGTGTGTGTGTGTGTTGAGTAGGTGACAGGTTGTGTGTGTGTGTGTGTGTGTGTTGAGTAGGTGACAGGTTGTGTGTGTGTGTCTTGAGTAGGTGACAGGTTGTGTGTGTGTGTGTGTTGAGTAGGTGACAGGTTGTGTGTGTGTGTGTGTGTGTGTTGAGTAGGTGACAGGTTGTGTGTGTGTGTTGAGTAGGTGACAGGTTGTGTGTGTCTTGTTTGCAGGTGGAGGTGAAGGCGGAAGGGGGGAGCACGCGGGAGCTCTTGTTTCAGAAGGACACTGTGCTTGCGTGCAAAGCCTACGGACTCTCCGTCTCAAGCAGCGGGGATTTCTGTGAGTGCTGCTCTTCAATATGAACACAACCATTTCACAAATACAGTGGAACTCGCCTTTAATATATACTGGGTTATAATGTACATATAACTTACCTAAGCCATGGAACCACGGGTTTACTATCTAAACACACCCTGTAATACGTATCATAGGCGTTTATTACAGACAATCAGATCGCTCTCTCAAGAAGAACCAGGCCGTAAACGTTCCATTCGTTCGAAAATTGCACCATAAACCATGAATACTGAAACCGACCATCTTAAAACGAGTCCGTTTGTCAATCATGTTCCGATTGACAGATCAACTACCAAAAGGGTCTGCAGAAATCTTAGAGTATAACTTTTATTTGAAAGCATGTTGTATAATCTTGAAGCATCTAGGAGATCGATACCGCAGTGTGCACATTTATAAGAGCGCCTCAAAGGAGCGCGTCATTCAGTGCAGCCACTAGAGGGCTCCACAGTGCTGTGAATAAATCACAACAGTACAGCTGGTAAACAAATATTATTCAATACATGTGGCTACAAGTAAATGGATGTACATGCATGGCACAAGACTAATAACACATATAAATGATATGTGTATATATACAGCAGTGTGCACAGTTATTAGAACATCTCAAGGTTTGTGATTTATGTCTACCTGCACGAAAACCTCAGGGTGTGAGAATTTCATTTTTGCTTATTAATCGGTGATATAGAAGCGCAATAGGCACTCGTGTGAAAATATTGAACCACTTTGTGCTTTAATTTAATTAGGCATCTTAAGCAACCTGCAAACAATTCTTCTATCTCTTCATGGCAGGTTGTGCTTCACCGCCAGGAGAAAAGTATCTGCCTACTTTTGTTAAAGGTATGTATCAGACATCTCTGGAGACTTACAGTCCCTATTCATTCTCACAGTAATCGTGTTTTATTCATAAACTAAAGCTGAGTGGCTTGGAACTTGGTTTCAGGAGACTAGGTTTCAGGGGAGATTTGGGGTTTGATACAGCCACCTCAAACTAGGTCTCCCAGAACCAGGTTTCAAGCCGCTCTTCCTGTGGCTTCGTGTTCCCCCTCTGCTTAAGATCACAGTGTCGCTCGCCCTTATTTCTGCATGGAGGCTTTTCCGAGTCAACTGAAGAAACTCTTTCCAATTCTTAACAGAGAGAAAGATGAGCAATAATGAATAATTATCCGAGCAATGTACTTCATGCGTACATCTTTTTGCCTGATATAGAAGTACACAATTATTTCAGAAACGAGTTAGGGTTATAGCCTGCAAAATTGACATTAAGTACATTGTAACTACACATAGAAACATTGTAATTATGTATATGCTGAACACATGCATTTACTAAGGAACTACTATGTAAATGCACAGCAATTGAGACTTAATGTAAAGTGGTACCAAATAATTAATGAAAACTTGATGTCTCTGGGTAGGACCGTTTCTGAGCAATTAGCAAGAATTAATTTGATGTTTTTTGTTTTTTGTCTTTTCACAGATGAACAGCGAATGCAGATGTTAGAAGGTGGGAATGTGTTTCTCTTCAAAACTAACCCTGGAATTAAATTCTTATTGTGGCACTGTTAACAAAACCAGCAACATTGATGCGAAAGATAACCAACGGGTTTGGGTATTTTGATATAGTGTTCTCGTTGAATAATAATGGCACACAGATATCGTTTTTATTTCTTTGTACTTTAAGTGCTGCTATTTATGAAACTCAAAATAAATTGTGAATTGCCAGCGCGTGACTGATACGCCTCCCCTGCCCTCATTTCTTCACAATCAGATGGATTTCAAAGCATGCGTGTGTACGTCATGAGCCAATTGTTCAATAAAATGTACCTTTTTTTTTCTTTTAGTTCGATCGTGTTATATGACGCAACAGGCCCTGGAGAACGAGTTAAGGGAGTTCAGTGTTCTGGACCAGGCTGAACGAAACAAGGTCCTGAGCCTCTTGTCAGAGCTGCTGCCTTACAGAGAGGCCCTGGAAGCGCTGGACAACTTTGTGAGTGTCCCCCATTAAAACAGACAGGACCCCAGTGTCCACCCTGTCCACTGCTCTGGACAGCTTTGTGAGTGTCCCCCATTAAAACAGGCAGGACCCCAGTGTCCACCCTGTCCAGTGCTGTGGACAGCTTTGTGAGTGTCCCCCATTAAAACAGGCAGGACCCCAGTGTCCACCCTGTCCAGTGCTGTGGACAGCTTTGTGAGTGTCCCCCATTAAAACAGGCAGGACCCCAGTGTCCACCCTGTCCAGTGCTCTGGACAGCTTTGTGAGTGTCCCCCATTAAAACAGGCAGGACCCCAGTGTCCACCCTGTCCAGTGCTCTGGACAGCTTTGTGAGTGTCCCCCATTAAAACAGGCAGGACCCCAGTGTCCACCCAGTTTCATTAAAGCAGCTTCAATGTCTTCTGAGTCCATACCCCAGTTAACTGAATACTTTAAGGTGTTTTATGCAACCAGTATGGCAAACCCTTTTAACACTGTGTGTGTGTGTGTGTGTGTGTGTGTGTGTGTGTGTGTCTGTCTCTCAGGTGGAAGCAGCATTGTGGGGAGATGCTGACGGGGTCTCTGTGGACTCCCTGGCTGAGGGGGTGAGGCAGCCAGTCCAGAGAGTGCTGGACTACCTGGAGTTCTCTGTCCCGGACCGCAGCTCACATGCAGAGTGCTCCGACCCCCAGCCCTGCTCACACAAGCTCTTCGGACCGCTCATGTTTCTCATCTGCACGCTTAAGGGTAACAAACCCAAGCTCCCCTTCCCTAAGAACTTCACCACAGTGCCCCCCCATGATTTTCCCATGGTTAGACTCTGCACTTACTATAGTGTACCCTGGTTTGCCATGTGTTTAATATGCTTTTCCATACCGCTCTGTGCTTTATTACACTTTGCTGTGCTTTAACTGCAGGGTTAGTTTCTATGGTTTGCGTGACGAATCAGTTACATTTGCTACTTTTGCAACAGTTTTTGCACACCCCTAGTAACAACTATAATACAATTCAACACAGTCCAGTGACACAATGCATTAACACAGTCCGGTGACACAATGCAGTGACACAGTCCAGTGACACAATGCAGTGACACAGTCCAGTCACAATGCAGTGACACACTCCAGTGACACAATGCATTAACACAGTCCAGTGACACAATGCAGTGACACAGTCCAGTCACAATGCAGTGACACAGTCCAGTGACACAATGCATTAACACAGTCCGGTGACACAATGCAGTGACACAGTCCAGTGACACAGTGCATTACCACAGTCCAGTCACAATGCAGTGACACAGTCCAGTGACACAATGCATTAACACAGTCCGGTGACACAATGCAGTGACACAGTCCAGTGACACAGTGCATTACCACAGTCCAGTCACAATGCAGTGACACAATGCAGTGACACAGTCCAGTGACACAATGCATTAACACAGTCCGGTAACACAGTCCAGTGACACAATGCAGTGACACAGTCCAGTGACACATTGCAGTGACACAGTCCAGTGACACATTGCAGTGACACAGTCCAGTGACACAATGCATTACCACAGTCCAGTGACACAATGCATTACCACAGTCCAGTGACACAATGCATTACCACAGTCCAGTCACAATGCAGTGACACAATGCATTAACACAGTCCAGTGACACAATGCATTACCACAGTCCAGTCACAATGCAGTGACACAATGCATTAACACAGTCCAGTGACACAATGCAATGACACAGTGCAGTGACACAGTGCAGTGACACACTCTTGTCGCTTGCTTTATGTTGCAGAGCTGAGTGAAAATACTGTGAATCGGATCTTTGGACTTGACTCGGAGGAGTGCAAAAAGCAGCTTGATCTGGTGAGTACTGGGAGGAACTGGGAGGGGGAGTGGGAGAGGGAATGGGAGGGGGAGGGGGAATGGGAGAGGGAGGGGGAGAGGGAATGGGAAGGGGTGAGCTGGGCTAAACTGAAACAGTGTAGTTTGTTTCCCCTTTCACATAAACTCCCAGATTTGACATGACATTTCAAATTTAAAGAAAAGCAACAGCATTAGTTAATGTACTTGAATTCAGAACCCATCGATGCATGGAGTGTGCTTGCAATCATATGTTGATACTGCATCACCTCAACAGCGATCTTGCATGTGTGTTTGACCTTGCGGGTTGTACAGTGCCTGTCGTGGGTCTTGTGGGTTTTAATGTCAGCGTGCGGTTATGACCAGCAAAATGGTCTGCAGCACTGTGCACGAACATCAAGGGTTCATGTGTGTGTTGTTTTACAATCCTTGTCAAGGTGTGCGCAGTGTTGGGACAGATGGAAGAAACTTTGATGTACACATCCAACTGGATCGAGAACTACACGGAGGGCAGCTTGAACTTGGTTCGGGAGCTCCTCGCTTCCTGTGGATTTAACATGTGCGACGAAGAGCCGTACCTCAAGTTTGCAGACTCCAGCGAGCAGAAACCTGGGCTGTGCGCGCTGTACGCAACGCTGTGGGCAATCAGTAGCCTGAAAACAGAGTGAAAAAGATACGGTAAACAGGGGTGACTGAAACTCACACTCTGAATCGCTTTTAAGAAGTACATTTAAATCTGCAAGTCATTTAGCAGACTCTTTTATCCAAAGTGACTTACAGAGACTAGGTGGTGAATTACGAATCAACAATATGACCTAATTTGTTTTATGTCTCATCCGAAGGACGGAGCACAAGGAGGTGAAGTGACTTACTCAGGGTCACACACAGTTAGACAGTGGCTGAGCTGGGATTAAAACCGGGGACCCCTGGTATCTAGCCCTTTACTTAACCACTGGACCACCAAGCCTTGTTAATGTGTTGATTCCAAAACAAGAAAGACTGTCCTTCCCTCACCTTTACAATCGAGTACCAAATCGACAGAAATGAAGTGAAGTGTTTTTTTAAAAGCCGATCGGAAATTAATTTTTCAGGGCGCTGACATTTTTTACTGCCGTACCGAAAATATTCATTGTCTAGTTCCCCCGGCTTTTAAAACACACTTCAGTGCGTTAGTTAATTGCTGTCGATGTGGTACTCCACTGTAAAGGCGAGGGAAGGACAGCTCTTCTTGTTTTGAAATCAACACCCTAATGAATGGATTTATTGAAACACCTGCCGATTTTTCTAAACGTACTTCTTAAAGGCAATTATGAGTACAAGTATTAGCACAGCCCTGGAGATCAATTACCAGCGTGAACAAATTAATTATACCAAGGGAGAGACAATCTGTCTGGGCCAGTCCTGTTTTCTTTAAGTATTTGGGTTGCTCAAACAAGTTCATGAAATGGTATTCGCTGCTGCATGTGGTGGTGTTCAAACTTTTAAAATCTGAATAAACGCTCCTGATTAAAAATGTGAGTTTTTATTTTTATTTTCTACTATATATTTCCACAGCATTATTATTATTATTATTATTAATTAATTAATTAATTAATTAATTAATTAATTAATTAATTAATTAATTAATTATAAGCTCAGGGAAAAATACTACTACTACTACTACTACTACTACTACTACTACTAATAATAATAATAATAATAATAATAATAATTAGTCATTTAGCAGATGCTTTTATCCAAAGTGACTTACAGGACCCTGGTTTTACGTCTCATCCATAGTGGGGTTCACACTATACAACAAGTGACAGGAATTCAAATATAATATCACTGTATGAGGCAGACCTGGGCTCAATCACAATATAATTGTGTAATTTGTAATGCATTGCAATTAATTGTAATTAGAACATAGAATTGATCTATTACAGTTCAGTTACGCATTCATTTGTCATTCGATCATTAGTCTTGTATTTTCAACCACTTTTAGTGACCTTGTTTGATTGAAAACAATGAAAGTTCTCCAGTATGTTTCTGTGTTTGTACCTGTGACCACTGCTTGGTCATTCCGAATAAATTGAGTAAACATGTTAATGTGGGGAGCTCTTCCGTTTAGTAGATTTGTAACTAATTGAACAAGATAGCATTGAAATTGTAATTGCAATTAAGTATAATTGAGCCTGACCCCAGGTCTGCTATGAAGTAATGTTCTCGTGAAAACTAGCTTGAAAACTCACAGGACATAACCGTGTAACCCTAATGCCAAGCAAGGGAATGTAGTCCTTTCTATCGGCCTATCTAGATCGAGAATCAAACAGATAAAGAGAGAGATAGAGAGGAAGGGAGATCGAGGAAGAGAGAGAGATAGAGAGGCTGAGGCCTAGTTTCCACTGCCTGTCCGCAGGTAGAGCTGAGTCTGGGTGAGGTGTAGCTGGCTGTGTTTCCACTGCCTGTCCGCAGGTAGAGCTGAGTCTGGGTGAGGTGTAGCTGGCTGTGTTTCCACTGCCTGTCCACAGGTAGAGCTGAGTCTGGGTGAGGTGTAGCTGGCTGTGTTTCCACTGCCTGTCCGCAGGTACAGCTGAGTCTGGGTGAGGTGTAGCTAGCTGTGTTTCCACTGCCTGTCCCCTGGTAGAGCTGAGTCTGGATGAGGTGCAGCTGGCTGTGTTTCCACTGCCTGTCCGCAGGTAGAGCTGAGTCTGGGTGAGGTGTCGCTGGCTGTGTTTCCACTGCCTGTCCCCTGGTAGAGCTGAGTCTGGGTGAGGTGTAGCTGGCTGTGTTTCCACTGCCTGTCCGCAGGTAGAGCTGAGTCTGGGTGAGGTGTAGCTGGCTGTGTTTCCACTGCCTGTCCCCTGGTAGAGCTGAGTCTGGGTGAGGTGTAGCTGGCTGTGTTTCCACTGCCTGTCCCCTGGTAGAGCTGAGTCTGGGTGAGGTGTAGCTGGCTGTGTTTCCACTGCCTGTCCGCAGGTAGAGCTGAGTCTGGGTGAGGTGTAGCTGGCTGTGTTTCCACTGCCTGTCCGCAGGTAGAGCTGAGTCTGGGTGAGGTGTAGCTGGCTGTGTTTCCACTGCCTGTCCCCTGGTAGAGCTGAGTCTGGGTGAGGTGTAGCTGGCTGTGTTTCCACTGCCTGTCCCCTGGTAGAGCTGAGTCTGGGTGAGGTGTAGCTGGCTGTGTTTCCACTGCCTGTCCCCTGGTAGAGCTGAGTCTGGGTGAGGTGTAGCTGGCTGTGTTTCCACTGCCTGTCCGCAGGTAGAGCTGAGTCTGGGTGAGGTGTAGCTGGCTGTGTTTCCACTGCCTGTCCCCTGGTAGAGCTGAGTCTGGGTGAGGTGTTGCTGGCTGTGTTTCCACTGCCTGTCCCCTGGTAGAGCTGAGTCTGGGTGAGGTGTAGCTGGCTGTGTTTCCACTGCCTGTCCCCTGGTAGAGCTGAGTCTGGGCGAAGTGTAGCTGGCTGTGTTTCCACTGCCTGTCCCCTGGTAGAGCTGAGTCTGGGTGAGGTGTATCTGGCTGTGTTTCCACTGATGCTCAGCTACACCTCGGATAGCACAGTTTCGTATCTCATACCCAACGGGGCCTGACTGTGCTCGTCAAAAGGCCTGTGCTAAAGAGACAAGCTGTGTTAAACAATGACGGCTGGCTTACAACGATTTTCTCTTGATGCTTCTTGACGAAACCTCGTTAATAAGACTACTGACTGACGGCTGCACAATAATAAACCAAAAACAGCCACAAGCGTTTGTTCAACTTGGTTCATCTTCGCTTGTTCTCATACATTTAAATCAATCCCACAAATCCAATGTGACCTTTTACTGTTGCACTATTACTTCCTGGGTCAGCTATCACCTGGGGAGAGGCAGTGGAAACCAGGGATAGACAGATGAAGTGTCACAGACAGACAGTCAGAGAGAGGGAGGGAGAGAGTGCCCTGGTTCCCTATGAGAATGAGGTCTGTTGAGTTCACTGAGAGAGGAGTATGCTGTTCATGAGAGGCTGGGTGGTAACAGAGGGGCTATTGTTTCCGCGGGAGAGTCTGGGACTGAGGGTTGTATTAATTACACTGTCAGAGCAGGAATGCAGAGTATTTCACTAACACGAGACGGGATACACACACACACACGTTCTATAGGAAGAGATGATAACGAGGGGATAAAATTAAAGCTCAGGGAAAAAAAAATCTTGGTCACGTGCGACTGGCTGGTGTCAGGTTACTGGACAGCAGTTAGCAGACAGTGCAATCTGAATCGTATTTTGTCACATACTTGTACTTGCTTGAACCGAAGTCATTGTATTTTATCTTGCTCTTAATTGTATTAATACTTGTACTGTGATTCTTGAAATGTATTTTTGTTTACGACTGCTAAGAAATAAATAATAATAATAATAATAATTAATAATAATAATAATAATAATAATAATAATAATAATAATAATTAAATAGCTCTGTACTGAGCGAGTTCAGTGTGGTCTCAGCTCTGCCCCCTGGTGGGCTTTACTGTGCATCACAACAACAAAAAACAGCAGTTTGGCTTTATTTTCACTGCTTGTATTGAGAGTTGCTCAAGACACAATGTCAGGGAGGAAAGTGGGGAGGGGATGGCAGTACAGGTCAGGGTTGGGGTGCGCTCTCTGACACCCCATTCTCTTTCTCTCGCTCTCTCTCTCCCTCTGTGTGTGTGTGTCTCAGTGCGTGTCAGTGTGACTGTGTGTGGGTGACAGTGTGTGTCTCAGTGTTAGTGTGTACCTGAGTGTCGGTATGTGCGTCTCAATGCGTGTCTGCTTGTGTGTGTCAGTGTGTGTGTGTCTGCCTATGTGTCTGTGTGTGTCTCAGTGAGTGTTTTTAGTGTGTGGGGGAGGGGGAGCAGGTATTACTATCAATGTGCAGACAAAAGATAGTAACTCGTTGTGGGGACGTCCCCACTGTGTAAAACACGTTTTTAAGAACTTAAAAAAAAAAGAAAAGTGTCAAAATATTTAGTTTGCTGTAGACTTGCACCCTGTGTGGAGTTTTGTCTGACGAGTTAGAAACAGCAAATAGAAATATAGTGAGAGTCAATGAGAAGTTCCCACAAATATAGAAATATAAATGTGTGTGTGTGTCTCAGTGTGTGTGTGTGTGTCTCAGTGTGTGCGTGTCTCAGTGTGTGTGGCTCAGTGTGTGTGCGTGTCTGTGTGCATGTCTCAGTGTGTGTGCGTGTCTCAGTGTGTGTGTGTGTGTGTCTCAGTGTATGTGCGTGTCTCAGTGTGTGTGTGTGTGTCTCAGTGTGTGCGTGTCTCAGTGTGTGTGGCTCAGTGTGTGTGCGTGTCTGTGTGCGTGTCTCAGTGTGTGTGCGTGTCTCAGTGTGTGTGTGTGTGTGTCTCAGTGTATGTGCGTGTCTCAGTGTGTGTGTGTGTCTCAGTGTGTGCGTGTCTCAGTGTGTGTGGCTCAGTGTGTGTGCGTGTCTGTGTGCGTGTCTCAGTGTATGTGCGTGTCTCAGTGTGTGTGTGTCTCTCAGTGTGTGCGTGTCTCAGTGTGTGTGGCTCAGTGTGTGTGCGTGTCAGTGTGTGTGTGTCTCAGTGTGTGCGTGTCTCAGTGTGTATGTGCGTGTGTGTGCGTGTCTCAGTGTGTGTGTGTCTCAGTGTGTGTGTGTCTCAGTGTGTGTGTGTGTGTGTGTGCATGTCTCAGTGTGTGTGTGTCTCAGTGTGTGTGTGTCTCAGTGTGTACGTGTCTCAGTGTGTGTGTGTGTGTGTGTGTGCGTGTCTCAGTGTGTGTGCATGTCTCAGTGTGTGTGTGTCTCAGTGTGTGTGCGTGTCTCAGTGTGTGTGTGTCTCAGTGTGTGCATGTCTGTGTGTGTGTGTGTGTGTGTGTCTGTTCTCATCATACCAACACTTTGACACCCCGCTATGGATCCAGTTTCACGCTCCCTTCAGCTCTGCACGTTTTCTCTCCGGTATTGATTTACGGGGACTGTGTTATTGTTGTTGTGGTGCTCTGGGTTGTTAGTGTGGGCTCGGCTCCAGCTTCGCTGACGGCTGGGAGCTGAGGCAGGCAAGCTGGCTAGCAGTTCACAGGACTCTCCTAACAGAGCCCTGACAGAGTGAGGAAACCCTGCAAGCAGGACCTTGAGGAGACACCAGCAGGGGCAGCTTCAGGAAAGTACTGACTGCACACTGCCATGGTACCGTACTGCACACTGCACACTGCACACTGCCATGGTAGCACACTGCACACTGCCATGGTACCGTACTGCACACTGCACACTGCACACTGCCATGCTAGCACACTACACAATGCCATGGTAGCACACTGCACACTGCCATGGTACCGTACTGCACACTGCACACTGCCATGGTAGCACACTGCACACTGCCATGGTAGCACACTGCACACTGCACACTGCCATGGTAGCACACTGCACACTGCCATGGTCGCACACTGCACACTGCACACTTCCATGGTAACATACTGCACACTGCACACTTCCATGGTAACATACTGCACACTGCACACTGCCATGGTAGCACATTGCACACTGCCATGGAAGCACACTGCACACTGCCATGGTACCACACTGCACACTGCCATGGTACCACACTGCACACTGCCATGGTACCACACTGCACACTGCACACTGCCATGGTACCACACTGCACTGGGGATCACTGTGGTGCATTTCTACCAGTATGATACCATTGCGCTCACCTGCTCATCTCCTCTCCTCTCTCTCTCTCCCCTTCCCTCTCCTCCCTCTCTCTCCTCTCACCCTTCTCCTCCCCTACGGTCTTCTCTCTCCTCTCTTCTCTCTGCCTTCTTCTCTCCTCCCCTCTCTGCTCTTTCTCTCTCTCTCTTCCCCTCTCTGCTCCCCTCCCTTCTCTGCCCCTCTCCTCTCTTCCCTCTCCTCCCTCCTCTCGCTCGCTGCTCAGTTCCTGTTGCTCTGGGGTGTGAGCTTCCCGAGATAGAACCAACAGGAAGCAAAGGAGATTGCTTGTTCCTGAATGTGTGTGTGTGTGTGTGTGTGTGTGAGAGTGTGTATGTCTGTGTGTGTGTTTGTGTGTGAGAGTGCGTGTGTGTGAGAGTGTGTATGTCTGTGTGTGTGTTTGTGTGTGAGAGTGCGTGTGTGTGAGAGTGTGTATGTCTGTGTGTGTGTTTGTGTGTGAGAGTGTGTATGTCTGTGTGTGTGTTTGTGTGTGAGAGTGCGTGTGTGTGAGAGTGTGTATGTCTGTGTGTGTGTTTGTGTGTGAGAGTGCGTGCGTGTGCGTGTGTGTGTGTGTAATTATGTGCTAGTTGCAAACAGCCCAGTTACCTAAAAAAAACAGAACCAAAATAAACAACCAACCAACCAAACAAACAAACAAACGACTACATCCTTTACAAAAGAAAGTGTGGCGCAGAATTAGGGTCAGGGTTAGGGTCAGGGTTAGGGTCAGGGTTCGGATCTCGAGAATGTTGTACAGTTTTACACTGGCCTTTCCTTCTGCACCCGGTAAAGAGCGTGGTGTGTCTTTCTGCACCTGTGCCGATGAAGGAATAGGGAGGGTGGAAAAGCACAGAATTAAGATCAAACAATGTGGAAAAGAGCAGACTGCAGCAGCCCTGTTAAACACCAGTCATGCAGTGCACTACATCAAGGCTGCACTACAGTGACAGGCATTTGCACACAAGCTGTGAAACAGACACAGAGAGAGAGAGAGAGAGAGAGAGAGCAGCTGTCAGGACCGCTGGGGAGATGATGAAGGCTGTGGGTCACATGGTCTCTCTTTCTCTCCCTCCCTCTATTCAATAGGCCGTGGGGGGAGGAGGGGAGAGGCTTGGGGGCCAGCTAAAGCAAGAGAGAGAGAGAAGGAGAGAGAGCGTTCCCTGTCTGTCTGCTTTCTTATTTCCACAGTCAAGAGAAAAGGGAGGGGTGGGGAAAGAACTGGTGTGTGCTTTCTGATCCTTGCAGTCAAAAGGAAAACGAGAGAGAGTGAGAGAGGGAGGGAGGGAACTGAGAGAGAGAGAGGAAGAATTCATTGGTGGATGCTTTCTGATTCCCTACTGTCAAGAGGAAAGAGAGAGAGAGAGAGGGAGGGAGGGAGAGAGAGAGACCATGCATTTGTTCAGGATCACTCTCCTCCTCCTGGTTCTCCCTGTGGGAAGCTGCTGTCACATGTAAGAGAGAGGCTCCAGAATGCCTTGGAATTCCCTGGTTCTGCTTCACAGAGTGCTCTGCCATGCTATGGAGTAGCAATAGAGATCCACACTGAACCAATGGCTCAGGTAAGGAAACGGAGCTTATTAAATAATAATAATAATAATAATAATAATAATAATAATAATAATAATAATAATTTCAGTGAGATGTGCTGTATTCTGTCTCTTGGTGCTAGGGCTGTGTATTCTGTCATCATATGTGAGTGTGAGAGCAGCTTAGCCTTTCTCTCAGTGTGAGTGTGTGAGTGTGAATTCACACTGGGAAAGGGTGTTGGCTATCACAGTGCTCTGCATCCATCGTTGTTGTGTGTGCGTGTGTGTGGGTGGGTGTGTGTGCGTGTGCGTGTGTGTGTGCGTGTGCGTGTGTGTGCATGTGTGTGCGTGTGTGTGGAGCTGGCTTGCTCTGTAAAGCTGGTATCGGTGTGACTCTCTTCTCTGCTACCTGTAGCAGCAGGGCTCGTAGTTTTAGGGATGCTTCGTCTCTCTGTCTCTCTGTCTCTCTGTCTCTCTCCTCTCTGGATGGAGGGCTGGTGTTGTGTTTATTTATTATGAATTCACAAGCAGCAGAGATGAATGGGGAATGCAATGGGGAAGAGGCTGCCTATACTTATATCAAAGCAGGGCAGCTAGAAAGTATTATTATTATTATTATTATTATTATTATTATTATTATTATTATTATTATTATTATTATTATTATTATTATTATTAACAATGTTGTTGTATGGTGTACTATTACATATGTATTGATCTGAAGAAAAAAATATTATTTGAAAAAAATATAATGCAGTTTATATTATATTGCTCCATAATTTTTAGAGTGTATATTATATTAGATTGCATTGCTCCATAATCATTATAGTGTATATTATATTAGATTGTATTGCTCCATAATTTTTAGAGTGTACATTATATTAGATTGCATTGCTCCATAATCATTATAGTGTACATTATATTAGATTGTATTGCTCTGCAATTATTGTAATGTATATTACATTAGATTGACACCTTTGTTACAATATGTATTATTTGGTATTGCTCCATCATATCTATAGTGTACATTATGGCATTGCTCCATTGTTATTTCACAATTCATTCACAAATAAATTCTTAATTAAAGATTGAGCCACATTTGCAGTAGATTGTGCTGTAAAATTCTATAACTTGTTTTTTTGGTATGTAAGTCAGTGCCCTTTAATATAATATAATATAATATCATACTGGGATCAGTGCTATTAGTATGGAGAGCTCAGCTGTATGTCTGGTGGCACCCTGTGTGTCAGTGCATTGTAGTCTGTAGTTCAGCTTAATATCCAGGCGCTCTTCTGTGAGCTGCCTGCTGCCTAGCTCAGTGGTGCTGTGATCCAGACACGCCCTGATCCTCAGCTCTCTCTTTTCGGGTGCGTGGTTTAAGAACACTATGGCAGGGGTCTAGGTGTCTGTGTTAAACCGTGTGGGTATCTCGTGTGATACATGCCGTGGTGTGTTGATTTTAAACTGCAGTTACAATCCATTCAGAGGGATCTTCAACTGCAGTTGCAATGTAATTTGAGTGAACCTAACCTGCAATTGAAATGCAATTCAGTTAATCTTAAGCTGCAATAAGGGATCTAGTCCCATTATGTTATAAACTGTGTTTAATGTGTACTCTAATATTAGCGCAGCACATTAGGCTTTTAGGGTTAGTGGTCTCGCTGAAGCTGTGCGCAGTGATCTCGCTCTTCAGTGCAGTACAGTGTGTGACGCTGAATTCACATGGTTCCAGCTCAGAGCAATGCAATGGGAGTGTGAAACCTCGATCAGTCGCTAATCAGCTGCCTGCCTCCTCAGTCAGGGTTTATCTGAACTGTGCAGGGGGGGGGCAGGGTCATCCAGGGAGATAGCTGACAACCCTTTATCAGCCTGAGAGTTCCCATCTGCAGCGTACTGGGGGGGGTTAAACACAACAGTTCCAGTACTCGCTGTGCTTAGCTCCTAGTACTACCCTGTGCTGTGCTGTGCATTACCCTGCCCTGTGCTGTGCTGTACTGTGCACTACCCTCCCCTGTGCTGTGATGTGCATTACCCTCCCCTGTGCTGTGCTGTGATGTGCATTACCCTGCCCTGTGCTGTACTGTGCATTACCTTCCCCTGTGCTGTGCTGTGATGTGCATTACCCTCCCCTGTGCTGTGCATTACCCTCCCCTGTGCTGTGCTGTGCATTACCCTCCCCTGTGCTGTGCTGTGCTGTGCATTACCCTCCCCTGTGCTGTGCTGTGCATTACCCTCCCCTGTGCTGTGCTGTGCTGTGCATTACCCTCCCCTGTGCTGTGCAGTGCATTACCATACCCTCCCCTGCCCTGTGCTGTGCTGTGCATTACCCTGCCCTGTGCTGTGCTGTGATGTGCTGTGTATTACCCTGCCCTCCCCTGTGCTGTTCTGTGCTGTGCTGTGCATTACCCTGCCCTCCCCTGCCCGGTGCTGTGCTGTGCATTACCCTGCCCTGTGCTGTGCTGTGCTGTGATGTGCTGTGTATTACCCTGCCCTCCCCTGCCCTGTGCTGTGCTGTGCATTACCCTGCCCTGTGCTGTGCTGTGATGTGCTGTTTATTACCCTGCCCTCCCCTGTGCTGTTCTGTGCTGTGCATCACCCTGCCCTCCCCTGTGCTGTGCTGTGCTGTGCTGTGATGTGCTGTGTATTACCCTGCCCTCCCCTGCCCTGTGCTGTGCTGTGCATTACCCTGCCCTGTGCTGTGCTGTGATGTGCTGTTTATTACCCTGCCCTCCCCTGTGCTCTTCTGTGCTGTGCTGTGCATTACCTTGCCCTGTGCTGTCCATTACCCTACCCTGCCCTTCTTGGTGATTGCTGCTGCTTTGAGTCTCCGAGCAGGAATTTAAGATTCCCAGCCTCTCCGTGTTGAATCCCAGAGCGCAGCGGGAGAGGGGGGGAGGTGGCGCACAATGGAGAGATTGTCCGGAGAAAGAAAGTAGGACGTAAAAAAAAAGAAAAAAGTAAAGAGTTGAACAGTTGAAGTCAGCTCGCGGCTCGCATTGTTGACCTTTCCCAGAAAAGCATGAGGGAGGAAGAGCGAGGAACGGCTGGGTTTAAATCATCAGCATTACCATACCATACCATACCATACCATACCTTACTGTACCAAACCATACCATACCATACCATACTGTACCATACCATACCATACCATACCATACCTTACTGTACCAAACCATACCATACCATACCATACTGTACCATACCATACCATACCATACCTTACTGTACCATACCATACCATACCATACCATACGATACCTTACTGTACCATACCATACCATACCATACCATACCTTACTGTACCATACCATACCATACTTTACTGTACCAAACCATACCATACCATACCATACCATACCATACCTTACTGTACCATACCATATCATACCTTACTGTACCATACCATACCATACCATACCTTACTGTACCATACCATATCATACCTTACTGTACCATACCATACCATACCATACCTTACTGTACCATACCATACCATACCATACCTTACTGTACCATACCATACCATACCATACCATACCTTACTGTACCATACCATACCATACCATACCATACCTTACTGTACCATACCATACCATACTTTACTGTACCAAACCATACCATACCATACCTTACTGTACCATACCATACCATATCATACCTTACCGTACCATACCATACCATACCATACTGTACCATACCATACCATACCATACCATACCTTACTGTACCATACCATACCATACCATACCATACCTTACTGTACCATACCATATCATACCTTACTGTACCATACCATACCATACCATACCTTACTGTACCATACCATACCATACCATACCATACCTTACTGTACCATACCATACCATACCATACCATACCTTACTGTACCATACCATACCATACTTTACTGTACCAAACCATACCATACCTTACTGTACCATACCATACCATACCTTACTGTACCATACCATACCATACCTTATTGTATCAAACCATACCATACCATACCTTACTGTACCATACCATACCATACCATACCTTACTGTACCATACCATACCATACCATACCTTACTGTACCATACCATGCCGTACCATACCATACCGTACCATACCATACCTTACTGTACCAAACAATACCATACCATACCATACCTTACTGTACCATACCATACCTTACTGTACCAAACCATACCATACCTTACTGTACCATACCATACATACCTTACTGTACCATACCATACCGTACCATACCATACCATACCATACCTTACCGTACCATACCATACCGTACCATACCATACCTTACTGTACCATACCATACCATACCGTACCATACCATACCGTACCATACCATACCGTACCATACCTTACTGTACCATACCATACCATACCATATCATACCATACCATACCGTACCATACCATACCATAGCATACCATACCATACCTTACTGTACCATACCATACCATACCGTACCATACCATACTATACCATACCATACCATACCATACCGTACCGTACCGTACCATAGCATACCATACCATACCATACCTTACTGTACCATACCATACCATACCGTACCATACCATACCATACCGTACCGTACCATACCATACCATACCATACCTTACTGTACCATACCATACCATACCGTACCATACCATACCATACCGTACCATACCATACCATAGCATACCATACCATACCATACCTTACTGTACCATACCATACCATACCGTACCATACCTTACTGTACCATACCATACCATACCGTACCATACCATACTATACCATACCATACCATACCATACCGTACCATACCTTACTGTACCATACCATAGCATACCATACCATACCTTACTGTACCATACCATACCATACCGTACCATACCATACCATACCGTACCGTACCATACCATACCATACCATACCATAGCATAGCATACCATACCATACCATACCTTACTGTACCATACCATACCATACCATACCTTACTGTACCATACCATACCATACCGTACCATACCATACCGTACCATACCATACCATACCATACCATACCATACCTTACTGTACCATACCATACCATACCGTACCGTACCATACCATACCGTACCGTACCGTACCATACCATAGCATACCATAGCATACCATACCTTACTGTACCATACCATACCGTACCATACCGTACCATACCGTACCATACCATACCGTACCGTACCATACTGCACCATATCATATCATACATACCGTACCATAACGTATCGTACCATATAATGCATACTATACTATACCATACTATACTATACCATACCATACTATACTCTATCATACTATACCCTATCATACTATACCCTATCATACTATACTCTATCATACCATACAATCCCTTGTAAAAATCTAACGCAGTGTTTTTAACTTTCCTCATGGTTATACCATGCATTTACCATAGTTTACCCTGCTTTGCCATTTTTTTAAAAATATACTTTATCATGCCTCTCTGTGCTTTACCATGCCTCTCTGTGCTTTATTATTTATTTCTTAGCAGACGCCCTTATGCAGGGAAACTTACAATTGTTACAAGCTATCACATTATTTTTTACATACAATTACCCATTTATACACTTGGGTTTTTACTGGAGCAACCTAGGTAAAGCACTTTGCTCAAGGGTACAGCAGCAGTGTCCCCCACCTGGGATTGAACCCACGACCCTCCGGTCAACAGTCCAGAGCTCTAACCACTACTCCACACTGGTACAGCATGCATCCCTATGCTTTACCACAACTCTCTGTGCTTTACAATGCTTCCCTATGCTTTATCATACACCTCTGTGCTTTACAATGCTTCCCTATGCTTTACCATACACCTCTGTGCTTTACAATGCTTCCCTATGCTTTACCATACCTCTCTGTGCTTTACAATGCTTCCCTATGCTTTACCATACTTCTCTGTACTTTACAATGCTTCCCTATGCTTTACCATACCTCTCTGTGCTTTACAATGCTTTTACTGTGCTTTATTACACTGTGCTGTGCTTTTACTGTGGGAAACTTTTATAAGGGACACCATACTATACCCTACCATACTATATTCTTCTATACTACATCATAAAACTCCATAGTATAGTATATAATAATATACTATACCATTCCATACTACCATACTGTACTGTACTCTACCACACTGTACAACAGGGATGGAAAGAGAATCCTACTGCACAGAATTTTTAGCCATTCCAGTTTTAATTTTAATTTTTTTCTTTCCTTGTAATTCAATCAGACTGCTTGCGCATGGAAAGTTTAGACAGCGCGAATCAGTATCTCTATAGGCGTGACTTTCACACACAGACCACAAGCCAGGGAGAAAGGTCAGAGATCACAGAGGCCACA